>NW_015505476.1:1394451-1416803 GCF_001515645.1 Sinocyclocheilus grahami | reverse complement strand
TTCTAGAGAGACTGGAAAACTGGGTCTGGCTTTCTGGGATGGTACTCAAATGGTTCAGGTCATACTTAGAAGGGAGAGGTTAGTATTGGAGTATTGGAGAGCATAAATCTTAAGTGGACGTCCCACAAGGCTCAATTCTTGCACCGCTCTTGTTTAGCCTTCCCACTAAGCCTGTATATGCTCCCACTAAGTCAAATAATGAGAAGGAACCAAATTACCGATCACAGCTATGCTGATGATACCCAGATTTACCTAGCCTTATCACCAAATGACTACAGCCCCATTGACTCCCTCTGCCAATGCATTGATGAAATTAACAGTTTTGTGCCAAAATTTCCTTCGGTTAAACAAGGAGAAAACTGAAGTCATTGCATTTGGAAACAAAGATGAAGTTCTCAAGGTGAATGCATACCTTGACTCTAGGGGTCAAACAACTAAAAATCAAGTCAAGAATCTTGGTGTGATTCTGGAGACAGACCTTAGTTTCAGTAGTCATGTCAAAGCAGTAACTAAATCAGCATACTATCATCTCAAAAACATTGCAAGAATTAGAAGTTTTGTTTCCAGTCAAGACTTGGAGAAACTTGTTCATGCCTTTATCACCAGCAGGGTGGACTATTGTAATGGTCTCCTCACCGGCCTTCCCAAGAAGACCATTAGACAGCTGCAGCTCATCCAGCACGCTGCTGCCAGTATTCTGACTAGAACCAGAAAATCTGAGCATATCACACCAGTCCTCGGGTCCTTACACTGGCTTCCAGTTACATTTAGGATTGATTTTAAAGTACTTTTACTCGTTTATAGATCACTCCATGGCCTAGGGCCTAAATACATTGCAGATATGCTCACTGAATATAACCTAACAGACCACTCAGATCATTAGGATCGAGTCAGTTAGAAATACCAAGGGTTCACACAAACCAAGGGGAATCTGCTTTTAGCTATTTTGCCGCCCTCAGTTGGAATCAGCTTCTAGAAGAGATCAGATGTGCTAAAACATTAGTCACATTTAAATCTAGACTCAAAACTCATCTGTTTAGCTGTGCATTTATTGAATGAGCACTGTGCGATGTCCGAACTGAGTGCACTGTATTTTATGTATGTATAATCATTTTTAACTGTCTTAAATTCATTTTAAATCAATCTTTAAATCATTTTCAAAGGTTTTAAATTCCTTGTTTTATTTTTGTGATTCTTTTTTTTAATGATTATTTTACTTTCTTTTATGTAAAGCACTTTGAATTACCATCGTGTACGAAATGTGCTATATAAATAAAGTGCCTTGCCTTGATATCGGGTGGCTTACGGGTGGCTTATTGCAATCGGTTCTTGCTGGGTTAAATGGGTTGTGGCATGTTACCAAGGTCGCAAAAAGCATCTGATTGTGGCCTTCATTTTAGTTAATAGTTAGGGACCTCTCAGAATAGCAAGCAGTTAAAATGCTACACAGCTGGTACACAATCAGAGTCCCTGAAGCAAGAGCTTTCAAAGCATGTTTTATTCTCTTGCTCTCATAGTTAGGCACAAACTGATTTCACATTTTCCAAACAATTTTTTCAAACCTGAAATAAGGTCATGCTGCTCATATGAAGAGATCTCAACATGTGTTTGTGTTCTTACAGGGAAAGCAGGGTCCGTCTGGTCCCATTGGCCTCCGTGGTCTTTCAGGAGATCCGGTAAGCAGGGAACGTTTTTAGGTCACACTTTATATTAGGTGGCCTTAACTACTATGTACTTACATCAAAACATAAGTACAATGTACTTATTGTGTTCATATTGTATTGCAGAACACATTTGCTGGTATTGAGGTGGGATACGGGTAAGGTTAGGGACAGGTTTGATGGTATGGGGAGGTTTAAGGGTGGGTTAAGGTGTAAGGGATGAGTCAACAGTGTAATTATAAATGTAATTACAGAAATTAATTACAGATGTAATTACATATAGGTATTTTTTTTATATAAGTACAATGTAAAAATGTGTATGTACACAATAAGTGCTTTTTAGGTCACACTTTATATTAGGTGGCCTTAACTACTATGTACTTACATCAAAACATAAGTACAATGTACTTATTGTGTTCATATTGTATTGCAGAACACATTTGCTGGTATTGAGGTGGGATACGGGTAAGGTTAGGGACAGGTTTGATGGTATGGGTAGGTTTAAGGGTGGGTTAAGGTGTAAGGGATGGGTCAACAGTGTAATTATAAATGTAATTACAGAAATTAATTACAGATGTAATTACATATAGGTATTTTTTTATATAAGTACAATGTAAAAATAAGTGCATTGTACCAAATGATTAATTTAAATGTAAGTACATAGTAGTTAAGGCCACCTAATATAAAGTGGGACCCATTTTTAGTTTCTCAACTCCTCCCAAACTGCTTGGGTAAAATTTGTAACTGATCAAAAGTACACTTTTGGCAGGCAAACAATAAAATGCATGATAAAATACTGTAAATGAGGCAACTTGAGACCAGAAAATTATACACTCTTAAAGAAAGTGTTCACCCAACAATGAAAATGTACTCACCCTCAGGCCATCCAAGATATAGAGTTTATATATAGTTTGTTCCTTCATCAGAACAGATGTAGATGTAGAGTTTATTTCTTTCATGTTTCTTCACTGAAACAGATTCTGAGAAATGTAGCACTACATCACTTGCTCACCAGTGGATCCTATGCTGTAAATGGGTGCCGTCAGAATGAGAGTTCAAACAGCTTCTTGCCAAATTGTGAGTCTGTAATCCATAATAATGCTTCCTCCAGTGAAAAGTCCATTCTCTGTTGTCTCATCAAGATACAGTGCTTGATCTGAGCACATTTCTCTACTGATGTTTTTTTTTCACTGGAGAGCGCAATAGTATGGCTAGAGGACTCACATTTTTGCTGGAAGCAATGGTTTTAGTGGGTTTGTTCTGTACAAACACACAGATTTTTACTTCACAAGATATTAATTGATCTACTAATAGTCATTTGGATTATTGTGAAGTTTTTTATCAGTTATTTAAACACTCATTCTGGTGGCACCCATTCACTGCAGAGGATCCATTGGTGAGCATGTGATATATAATGCTAAATTTCTCCAGATCGGTTCTGATGAAGATACAAGAAAGAAACAAATTCATCTACATCTTGCAAGGCCTGAGGTTGAGTAGATTTTCTGCAAATTTTCAAACTATTCCTTTATGAATAAAGGTTCCAAAAAGGAGTTTTTGCAGTAATGCCATATAATAACAGTTTTGGGTTCCTCAGTATGAAGAACATTTTGATATTCTGAAGAACACCATGAAGAGCCAATTGTGCAATTGTAAGATTCTTTAGAGCACCATAGACTTTTGCATGGGAAACACCACACGAAAATGTAAAAATCTAGATTTATTCTAATCACGCACTCCACATTCTTTTAGTTTTTCCCACTCTCTCACTCACAAACAGAAAAAGACAGTGCACGTATAAATAACAGAGGCGAGAAAAACGAGGATGCAGAGCTGTAAATTGTTGCACAGACAATCCGTAATCAATCGGTAATCTGAAAATTAATTTGCAGGGACGGGTACATCTGAGTTCTCTACGTGTAGGGAGGAATCAGCATCACAATCTGTTCTCGGCACCTGCTTCTGCTAATGAGCATCTGCCTTTATTCCAAAAAGGATGGGAACACAGGGATTGGGGGGGATGTTAGGTATCAAATTAAAACGAATAAAGCAGGAACAGATAAAGCTGACGGGCATGTGTCTTGTCTTTCCTGATTTTTCCAGGGCTCTCCCGGTCAACCAGGACTGCCTGGAAATGATGGAATGAAAGGAGAAAAGGTACGCAAGAACGCACTGGGGCTGCATGTTTCTAATGTGATGTTTTCCTTGTTTCTGCATATGTTGAAGCACTAGGTCATGTTCAGGACAATTTGTTCGCGTTAGACTTCACTGAGCTGTTTTGCTTGTACATCTCGACAGTTTTCACCAGCTGTTAGCAGATATAAAGCTGTATGCTGAAATGGTTTCAGATTTAAGATCTAAGAATTACTGCTTTGTGTTTGTTATTTATTGGGGTCCTTTAGAAGGCAAAATGTGACGTCTGTAGAGATACTGGAAAGTATAATGAAAGTGGAAATCTAGTCTAAAGCACAACAAACTACCTTTGTTCAGAAGACTTGGCCTACAGCAAAATTGATTATCAGATGATATTAAGAACTAAAGAATGACTGTACACTTTGCAAATGTATTTCCAGAATTTTCTTTGAGTAACAACTTAATATTTAGGACTTAATATTTAGAATAATTAAATTAATTAATTAAAATAGCCTTTTTTAATAGAAGAGTCCAATAAAATTTATTTTATAATTATTTATATACTATTGCAGTACTTTTTAAATATTTTAAATGGACTTTTATTTTTTAGGTTTTTTTGTATTTTTGTGCTTTTGTAATTTTTATTTTTTATTTTTTTGTATTTATTTCAGTATTAGTTTAAGTAACTTTTTCATCTAAACATTTTTTCGTCTAATGTTTACATTGTGTTAATTGCTGAAAACATTTTAAATTATATTATTTATTTTAGTCTTATTTTATTTTGTTACTATGTACTATATACAGTATATTCCAATGTTACTTACGTTGGTCTTATCTTTTAGTAGGCTAAGATATTGCATCATGGTAGGATGGGGCCTGAAGTACATTTTATTTTCCTTCAACAATAATTCAAATTTGCAAATATTTTGTTCAGATTACTAAATGAAAGTTATTGTGAAAAAAGTCAACTGGCGAAAGTGCACTCAAAATAGTCACAGATCACTCAATAACAGCGTCTTTAATAGAGGGAGCATGTTCAGCATAGCAGATGTTTAGACTGCTTTTTTTAGTCTCTCGTCTCACTTCTGAAGCTGCGTGAGGCGTTTTCTAGGTTGGTGGCATTTGCCCCAGATGTCTGTGATATTTACGTCCAGCTCTTGTTTTGTATGTGCGTGTGAAGGGCAGGCATGTGTGTGCATTTGTGTGGTGCTCCTCAACCTGTCAAATGACAAACCTGAGGTGACAGCGACTCGATGTGTGTTTGCAGGGTGATGCAGGTGGAGGGCCGGGACCGATAGGCCCCCCGGGCCTCAAGGGTGAACCTGGTGAGCCCTGCTCTGTCGGACCTTGCAATGGGGTAGGTACACAACACCATTCCTGTCTTTCTCTTACACTTCATGTTCCCCACTCAATATCTTCTCTTTCAGCACCCCTTTAAGACACAAACAGAATATCACTCAACACTTATCCAACATCCCACCACTTGATGACAGCTCCGATTTAAGAGGCACACTGACAATGATGTTATGCACCTGTAAATCTGCGACACGTTGCCGCACACACGCTCTTCTTCCGCCAGCAGCCGGGTTATTGATGACAGCTCGTTGTTTTCAGCTTTGACAATGAAATACTGTTCATGCTAATTCACCTTTGCTGTGCCGTCCTTACGGTATACCTGTCGGCTGTCCAAGCCATGAGAAAGAAAAATCAGCTATGAGATCTGCGAAATAGCTCAGTTGTTTCTCTTCGAAACCAGTGAGAAGCAAATCGAGACTTTAGCTTTGGTCCTCCTACTTCTTTGTTTTCTCAAATCTAAGTAAAATCTACTTATCTCAAGGTTTCATCTACAGTTTCGAAAGAAATCTCAACAATGTCTCACACTTTGGCCAAGATACTAGTATGCCATCTGTCAGAAATCTCACAATTCTCATCCTGTTCTTTCAGAAGCATCGTCTGGTCCTATACCACCTATATCTATCTACATATTTTTTAACAGCCGTCTCATTTTTTTCTTAAGTTAGAAAAAAATATCTTGGTAGAAAAAAACTTTGGATATAGTCTGGGATGTTGTAGATGTGGTCACTTCTCTAGTTTGGGATGAAGTGTATCAACACTATTTAAAGTTGGCATGAAACGGAAGTAGTCTTTTGGTCCCCATTGTGACGTATATCAATGTGAAATGGCTTCTTGAATGAGAAACAACTGTAGTAGCAGCTGGTTTTATTGATGACAGCTCATTGATTTCAGCTTTGTCAATGAAATACTGCTCATGCTAATATACTGCTTTGGTAAAACTACCTTTAAAAACACCCTTGCTATTTCATCCTAATGGTACACCTGTGAGCTGTCCTGGGATGTTATAGATAGGGTCACATTTGTAGTTTCTATACACTAAAATTGGCCTGAAACAAAAGTTTTCAATGTCATTTCCTATTATAATGTATATCTGAGTGAAGCATCTTCTTGAACAAGATCAAATGTAGGGCATTTCCCCACTGGAAATTGATTGGATCGGTGCCGTTTGTTATTGCGTTTTATTTCGTGCTAGTTAGGTGCCAGCTGAACTCTGACTTAAGAAATGATGTTTGTTTGCGAGGGAAGGAGATAAACTGCATATTAACTGTAAAGGTGGCGAGTCATCCAGCATGAAGCATATAGACAGATGGGTGGTGGGCAGACAGACCAGCTGAATGATGGTTTGCTGGACTGAAATCAATATAGCATGAAGCCATCAATCACCTTTGTCTGTTCTGATTTAGTGGAAGAGAGAAAGACAGGGAAATTTACACGAGTGAAGTGAACGAATGAAATCAAATCGGACACCATTTATATACACTCCTGGTCTCATTCTGCTTTATTCTTATTCTTGTTATAATTATTATTAATTTAGTTGTTTCTGTTGTTATCACTTTTAATACCCACTTTTGATTCAGTCCAACTTCTCACAAGGGCCTTGCCGTTTTCATTTAATCGGTTCACTATACTTCAGTATCCTGTATTTTGACTTCATAGGATGCAAAAAGTCTGTTTACCTACTTGCTGTGACAGCTTCTGCAATGCGAAAACTACTTGCTAATCTAATTCTTGCTGACCACAAAAATCAATTTTCCATCAGTGGCGTATAGCAAATAATGCTTACTGTAACTCTTTCACACTGTCGGCTCCTACAGTATCACTTGCAAATCACACAGAGAAAAACAATTAAAAATTTGCTGTGAATTGCACCAAACTCTAGAGCGTGCAATATTTAGCGACGTTGGGGACGCTGCTTGAAATTGTATCTTGTCAAGTTACAAGCTACTAATTTAAAGCGGTGAAGAAAAAGTAGATTTATTTATTTATATAAAATGTTACACTGTTCCTTTAACACTGTTTTAGTATAGCATCACCTCTTTAGTATTCTCAAACACTGATTTTCAGACTGTTCCTATAAAAGTTTCTGGCTGAAATTGAGTCTTATGTAAGTTTTAAGAACACAGTCTTCATTTGAGTTTGTATTTCATCTCTAGGAGGAGGTCGCGTCTGGTCTTCGGGGGTTGCGGGGCCCTAAGGTAGGTCACTGTGAGAGATTCTTTTTAAAGTATTCAGTTTTGCGCTTGTAAAATTTATCTGTAAAGGAACATCCCCTGAGTTCATATCAGCCATATTTCCCTGCGCTGTGCTTTGTCTTTTAGTCCACTTTTTTTATGGTGTGATAAGAAATGTCACCATTGTGAATAATTAAAGTTAAACGCCATATCTAATTGCATCTGTGACATTAATGTCGATTACCACAGAAAACCATTTTGACTCATTCCCAAAGTTTAAAACAAATATAAATTTGTGGAATACAGTTTTCAAACTGAGTTCCAAGTCGAAATTGTCTGTGGTAGTAGAGCTTAACTTGTATTAAACCCTGAAAATGTATTTAAGCCAGTTGCATGCTGTCATAAATGATTTGCTTATGCAGAACGCTTCGTTAAAGCTCTTATTTTACTACTGTGTAAGCATCTGTTTGTAAGGGTTTGATTTTAAATACATTACTACATACTGACTGAATATGTTCATGATGTTGCTATGGCAACAAATTCATTTTAAAACACAATAATTATCCAGCCAAGCTTTATTACATAAACCGGCACTACTTGACTGTGTTTTGTGAGTTTTGGAGTTAATTTAGTTTGGATGAATGAACTTTTTTGCTCTCCACCAGGGTGAGCGAGGTGTACCTGGAGTCCCTGGAGATGCTGGAGAGAAAGGAGAACCTGGTATTGGAATCACTGGACCCCCTGTAAATACCTGTTTTAGAGTAACTTCACAAACATTGTCTTCATTTAAAGAGATTGTTCACACAAAACAGAAAATAGTCATTTACTCACTCTCATGTTGTTCCAAACTTTCTTTTGTGGAACACAAAAGCTTAAATTTCAGTCTGTTCCACATTCAAAAGTATCATACAGCATTGAACGTGTACAAGTCAAATGAATAACTGTTATGGTACTTTTTGTCGGAATTGAAGCTTGACAATGGCTTTAATCTGTTCTACTGAGTCATACAGGTTTGCAATGACAATTACTTTTCACACAGAAATACAGTCTGCGTTATCGTTTCTTCATCCCACATACTTCCCACAGACAACCATAAAGTTCACACTATATAAAAGTTTTCCAAGTAGCTTTAGATATTAGCATTTAGTGTTTTTGCATATCACACTGAAAACAATATATATAAGACACCTGCATTTATTAATTGAACATTTTTGTTCATTTATTTATTTATTTTCTATAGGGTCTGATGGGATCTAAAGGAGAACCAGGAATTCAGGTAAAGGATCATTTAACATCCAAAAAACAGCAATTACATGTAGACCAAGCATGTCAGTTATATACCATTGTGCATAATATACTTACATATTGATAGTGCATATTTTTTATGATCTTATACAAGTTAAGACAGAGATTGAAACTCTTTGTTTTAAAAATGTTGAAGTGAAGTGAATTTACATGATGGTGTTCTTTTCACAGGGTCCTCGTGGACCTCCAGGACCACTTGGATCGCCAGGAATTATGGTGAGAAGTGTTTTAATTTCTTTGAGTCCAAATTTGTCAAAAGATGAAAATATCAAGATATTTATTTATTCATATTATTATTTTATGTAAAGAATTCTTAAAATCTTGAATGTGTCTTAATCTGAAAGGGACCTGCAGGCCCACAAGGCAGACCAGGACCCCCTGGACCCCCTGGAGAACCGGTTCGTAACATTAGTTGTTTTTTGTTGTTGTTTTTTTTTTTTTTGCCTTTTTCTCGACATTCCTAGAAATGTTAATATTCGGTTACTCACAATATGTACAGTTGTTTTGTTTATTGTTGCTCTGCTAATTAAAATAGTTGGAATATTATATTGACATAGCACTCCATGGGGGAATAAAATAAATACTTGTGTTTGTATTGCGTGTCATTTTCTTATGCTGCTTTAAATGTTTCTTTTTCAGACAGCACTACCTATTGTTGGAGACATGGGGACATTACTAAAGGTACTGTTTCATCCAGCTATCTGTTCTCACTGCAGCAGATGCTAAATATTAATAGTATGAATTATGATGAACAGAACTAAAAAATAAATAAAAGATGCAGGTGCCATTTACAGTTAGGTCTGTACCCAAAAAGTTTCCTTTGAGATGCATATCAGCAAAACTTTTGCAGACTTTAAAACCTGACATCTCAAACCGAAGGTGTTTTAAAAATCTATTTAAAACTCTGTTCCCTTCAGTCAGATTGTGTGTGGATATTAAGACAGATCTTACCCCTTGTAACCTAGAGGAAGCATTTTTTTCCCTTCTATTAAACCGTAAGATTTCAGAAACATATCCTATTACACACAATATTTTAGTAACAAAACACAAATGACAGAATATAGCCTTAGGTAATATAAAGCCCAATTTTATCTAAAATTGCTCTGAAGAACTGTTATAAATTATTTAATTGTCTGCTCTATTGCTCTCTTTCAAACTCTTTACATTCATATATATTCAGCACTTAGAAAAAGAAACATTCTTTTAACTTTCACTCTTCGCTCTCTCTTTAATTCCTCCTTATAAGTGCTTTCTGTTCTGTCTTCCTCCTCCACTGCTCTTTATGTTCCTGTTTGGGCATCATGCATTCATCTCTATGCGACTGAAGAAACTTCTGACAAGATAAATGCCCATTTGCTCAAAAAATGACACCGTGAGATTCTTAGGACTGAGCTGTCAACCACAACAACACACAGAGCTACTTACAGTAGCTTATGTACTGTAATTTATCTCCGGTTTGGATTTGATGTGTCTTCATACACAAAGGAAAGGGAATGCATCAAAACATATTTAAATGTCAAAAGAACAGGCAAGTTTATGACTGATTTCTGCAGAGTTTGAATTGGAGCTTGAGTCAATAAATTATGTATATTTTACTTTTCTATTTTTTTGTATAAAAAGCTTTGCTAATTTTGCACTGTGAATTACCATTCACTGTTTATGGTATAGAGCAGCTCTGACGTTCTATTTTAATTGTTGGGTGAAATATTCCTTTAAATAAATTAATAGTATTTATTTATTAAAGCTCACAGTTTTATGTCGAAATCTAAAAATGTCAAAGCACTTAGGTCATGTGTTCTGACTCTTCTTGAATTTGTGTACGAATTTCCTCTTTTCTCCATTAATGTTAAACCTCTACTGCTATATCGGTCACATGCAATTTGCTAATTGTCAGTCTTACACAAAGAACGCAAATATAAATGTGGTTCCTGAATCACCCTGCACTTATTGAGCAGGTGGGACTAATGCACTAGTAAATTGCTACCTTCAGAGACACGCTGGTGCTGGGTACGAAAAGTGCATCCAATGTGAAATGTTAATGCAATCCTTGCGACCCATTACGGTAAACCATTGATTACGCTTCATGGGTCGGGTATACAGTTTCACTCTTAAAGAGCAGAAGAGAAAAAGGTTGCTTACTTAGCCCCCGAGTTTCAAAACCGCTTTTGAAAGCACCTCCGCTTCTGCTTTTGCTGTTTCTCTCTGTATCAGTGGGCAAATGTATTGAGGTGAATGCATCAGGCTGGCAAGGTTAAAATCTGGGAAAAAATTGTACTTCCCTAATGCATGCCTTTTATCAAGTTTTCTGCCTGTGAGTTGTTTGTATGCCTGGGTTTGACCTTTAGCGTTTTTAGCAGTGGGCAAAGCTTGATTGCCACGCCATATGTGCCTCTGCAAGCTGGTAAAAGCATATATCCAGATGGGCAAACATACATCTTACACAGATGCAATAAAGGTCAGTATACAGAAGCAGATAAACCTGTGTAGAGTTCATGAACACAAATAAGGACGTTGGAGTCTGTTTACTGTTTTTCCACAGTAAGAGTGAGGTAAACGGTGCCACGTTTTACTTCCGTTGTCTTTTAGAAGAAATGAGATGGAGGTCAAATGAATCCTTTTCATAATATTTCAGAACATCTACTATAAATTTATAAGGAAGCATTTATGACACAATCATACAAATATCACTTCTCAAAATAGCAAAACCATGTCAGGGTATAAGTTGAATCATGTGAGAATTTTTAAACCATTTTAAATTCAAATATAAAGATACATGAGAAAAATAATTTACAAATGCACAATGCTATTTCAGAAATTTAATTTGTTGCATATTATTCACATTTTTACTAAAGGACTATATATTTTATATTCATATTTCCTGCATTCTGAGGCAAATCTATAATTTTACTGTTTATACAGTATTTTAAACCTATAATTTTACTTTAGCATCTGACACCGTTTAGTCCAAAAAAATATTTTAATTTAATTATTTTTAGATCAATAATTTACTATGTTTTATACATTGCAAATCACTAAGATGCATTTTAAAACTCGATAAGTTTGCATTTAAAATAAAACTAATTTTACCTGCCAGATTTTAGTTTGATATGCTTTGATTGTTTCGGCATATGAGAAAATCCTTAAATTTTTCTCATCTGCATCGTTTAATATCAGGCAGCTATATATGATGGGTCCTTTCTGAATATGTGAACCAAAAAAAGGTTAATTTTGTGATCTGTTGCATCCTGGGCTTATCTGAACAGAAGGAGAAAGAGATTAGAACAGATTAAATACAACACAGCAATAATATACACAATGGCCTGAAGAAAATGGGTGTTCATTCAAAGAAGGTTTTCCTATGAATTAATTAGAAGAACAGTCCATTTCTCCTGTGCATTTGTACCCCTTGTTTCTGGAGAAAGCAGAATGAGAGCCGGCTCGCATTCCACAAGGTTGTAAATGTATCGGGTTACCATGAAACCAGGGTCTTGTTCGGCGTCCTGGGGTGTTACAAAGTATTTGTGAAATCTAGCTAACAAAATATATATTGTGTGTCGGAGTGGTCCAGACGCTACAGAAGAGAGAAAGTGGGATTTCTGCATCTTACATTGTGTGATTTTGGCAGAATGCCTGCAGTGCGTGTCAGACCAGAGTACCAGGATTGCCAGGGCAGAAAGGAGAAAAGGGTTCCCTTGGAGCTCCAGGTATCCCAGGAATGGATGGAGAAAAGGTAAAATTGGCTGCAAACACATTTAATCTCCTCACTAATTAAAATTCTGTTCCTCCACCTGAGATTTTCTAGCACTGATTGCTGTCATCCTTTCTGGCTGATGCAATGAATGATTTGTTTATAATACACCAGACATTTCTGCAGTCCAGTTATTTGAAATGCATGTGTATATAACAAAGTTTTTGAGATTTGCTATACAAGAGCTTTAAAAAGTATTTAAAGAGTTTGCATGTCATTGTATTAGATAACCACAAAATCTGCAAATTAATCTGCACTTGCAAACAATGATGCTTGACATTTTCTCAAAGCTAATTTTACTTTTCTGGGCCACAATTTACGAGAACTTCAAATGTTTTACTTGCAATACTGTATGACCTTGTCTTCTCATTCTTTAAAATTAATTCCAGTTTGTTGATCTTTTAAACACATGATGACATTCATACATTAACTGTGGCCTAAGTGTTCAGATACTTTCCTGAGCCACTGTATATTCTTATGTCTGTCCTGTGGACCTGGCTCCTTACGTTCTGTGTTGGCTTTGACAGGGGGATCAGGGACTTCGGGGCCCAGCTGGTAATCCCGGAAAAGAGGGTCCGAAGGTAAGCTGCCCTAAATCAGAGATTAGAGAAGAGAATCGTGTGATTGGCAGACACATGAGCCCCAGATATATCCACAGTCTTCCCTTTAGCTGCAATTCTGGAAGTACATTTCCTCTGTTACAAGGCATAGCAGGGCAAATGTATTACAAATGGTGCAACAATTATAGCAACAAAATGGTTTGCATAATCTACATTAGAGTGCATGAATGCGAGACGTTAAGTGACAGACAAGAATTGAGGCTAGAGATGAGCATTAATAATGTGTAAGAGCATCATAAGAGATCAAGAGAGTGTACTTTCTGTCTCAATGATTGTCCGTGTGTCTCGTTGTCATATAGGGAGTGAAGGGTGAGAGGGGCTTTCCTGGTCCAATGGGGGACAAGGGTGATGAGGTGAGTTATCAAAATTATACAACAAAGCTAAACTAATTCTGTTACAGTTAGTGGACTTGTCTGATGTGTCATAGTTGACTACTATACTGCTGCTCCAGACACTTTATTTTCCAGACTGTGCATCTGAAATGAAGTGATTTTAGTTGTTTGAGTAGATTGCTGTTTCAATAGGTATTTAAATAAACATCTTTTGTTTTGTACCCATTCACATTTGAAACAATGCTGACATTGTATAGAATAGTGTATTGTCCAATGGACCAATGGATTTTTATTTAAAGGGGTCATATGATGCTTTTTTAAAGATCATTATTTTGTGTATTTGGTGTAACAGAATATGTTGACATGCTTTAATGTTCAAAAAACACATTATTTTTCAAATACTGTACATTATTGTAGGTCCTCTATGCCCCGCCTCTCTCAAATGCTTCGTTTTCTACAAAGTCCCTCCTTCCGACAAGCGCTGTCTGCTCTGTTTGACCAGCTGATCCAGTGCATTGTGATTGGCCAAACACCGCAAGCACGCGTCGGAAATGTAACGCCCCTTACCTTTAATCGCGAGCTTCATCTTTCAAAATAAATGTAAAGACAGAGCCCGAAAGGGGAACAGAGTCGCGTGACAGACACAGTGATGAAGCTGGTATGTGTTTGTGATGTGACCCCCCCCCCCCTCTCTCTTGCTCTCTCGATCTCTCTCTCTCTCTTGCTCTCTCTCTCTTGCTCTCTCGCTCTCTCTCTCTCTCTCTCTCTCTCTCTCACGCGCGCTCGCTCTCTCTTTCTAGCTCTCTTGCGGAGCGTGGCAGAGTCTTAACTTTGATAAAGAATATCTTTTTGGTTTTGAGGCTTTAGTCTTTGCAACTTCAGGGGTCTTATCTATGCACAATCAGCTTTGTAACACTCCGAAGAGAAAGGAAAACTTGAAATCGCATCATATGACCCCTTTTATTTAAACTTTCATTTTATTGTTGTTGAAATCTAGCCTCAAGCTCACAGTTGATTGGTCCAGGGATAGAGAAAGAATTATCAATTATAGCTACAATTATTTTCATCTGTTCCCAGGGGTCCTCAGGTGTGCCAGGATTGCCTGGATCCACAGGCCGTATGGGTCCACAGGTTAGAAACTTCCAGCAAAAAATAAATATCATCATGATTTTATGGTTTTTATATGACGGCTAGTTTAGTTCCTTGGTAATCTTTTTTTTTCTTCTTGTTTTTTTTTCCCCGCAGCGATGTATCTGATTAAAATGATCCTTATGCATATTCCTCTACATTTAGGGACTGATTGGCAGACCAGGACCTGTTGGGGCCACAGGACCAAAGGGAGAACGGGTAAACATAATCAAGTGATAATTTCTGCTTTAAGATTTTAAAATAATATTAAGGCCCTTAAAAAAAGATAATGCTATTTCAAACCCAGGCAGAGTGTAAGTAAGGGATAATCAACGGTTTGCCGTGCATTAAAGGATTTTAAATGCACAACTTGGAGGCAAAGAACCACCTGACACGAAGCGGAGGAACTGAAGGACGGATCACGGCCACACAGACACAAGCCGTTGATTATCCCGCTTATTCCATGGTCATTTGCCAAGTTATAGACAAGTTAAAACCAGTATTGCTCTTTGCAGCGCAATATTTGACCGAATGGGTAAAAATGACAGTTATTTTCGTCAGTTACGACACGTTAGCTCCAGTGGTGGCTCGTGGGTTTTAAAATAGAGGAGGCACACTAATTGTATTGGTCTGGGATCCCTGCCGATTATTCTTTTTTGCTTAACTACTTTAAAATGGCTTTTTGGTTGCTTTTAGTCAGAAAACGTAAAGAAAACGACATACATACAGCAAAATAATATAATTTCACTTACCTGGACTATCACTTGAAGCAAACATCCATCCCTTCTTAAAAGTCTGTGTTAAAAGAGAGCTGCCTGTTGCGCCATTTAATTAAGCAGACTGCTGTAGCCTATATCCAGCTTAGGCTGGTTTCCCTAAATTTGTATATATACTGTTTGAATGACAGCTTGGTAAATCTGTTGGCGATCAAATATTCAATATCACTACTCATCATAAGTACTTGGTACATTATCAGTGCAGCAGGAGACGTTCAAACTAATATCACGTAAGTTACGTCTCTAATGATTGGTTGATATGAGAAGGGAGGCTAGCCTCCCTTGCAAGGTTTCTTTTCTCAACACTCCTCAACGCTGAAAGTGAACACTCGATGCTGATTGGCAAATTTTTTTTTACCAACGGAGGCACGATAGCTCCGCGCTCCCCTGGCCTCCCCCTCCCCTTCTCTATCACCTAGCGGTTGCATTTACATCAGCAGATTCGGCACATTCGCAATAGAAAAGCGGCACTTTCACGTTATGATATTACAACTGTGAAATTACAAACAAAAAATACACATTCTGAGACATGAAATGAAATGAATTGTGAATTTTATTAACATTAAATCGTCCTCCTCCCATTTTCACCTCATAATTAGGGGGAGGCTGTGTCCCCCCTGCCTCCCCCGACGAGCCGCCACTGGTTAGCTCTAGCATTCTGCCCGCTTCAAATCAGACACAGAGATGAAATAGTGCGTTAAGATCACATTTATTTGAATGAATTATAGCATTTATTTCAATTAATTATCGACCGATCGAGAGAAAGAGAAAGATGACAGTTGTGTGCGCTAGGGCTGCACGATTAATTGAATGCGACTGTCATGCGCATCTTGTCAGTTAAGGCGGTTCTGTGCAGTGGTGTAATGTAACGAAGTAATAATACTTCGTTACAGTACTTAAGTATTTTTTGGGAGTATCTGTACTTTACTTGAGTTTTTATATTTCAGCCAACTTTTTACTTTTACTCCACTACATTTCCTAATTAAAATGTATACTTTTACTCCGATACATTTCACCAAAGCATATTCGTTACTTACTACAAAATAGTCAGAAGTCAGAAGAACACAGACTGCAGGAAAGCAGGTTTGACGAATCAGTGGTCTGCCGTCTGCAAGTTAGACTCCTAAAAACACTTTTGCTCATGTGCAAACAAGTCCACGCACAACCGCGGATGATTCATGCTTCACTCAAGTCGAGTCTGGGGTGTGTGATATACAGTATATCTTCTGCGATAATATGGTAAGTGTTGCTGTAATGATGTGCGATCTGACATTATTGAGTATATCACCAAATCACACACAGAGTGCACGCATGTTGATTTATTAGTCTATTAAAACTCAAAATTCCAGGCATTCTAAATTGTAGACGGCAAAAATGCTTTGGTATGCTTTTTATATTTATATAATCAAATATATAGTTACCTTAATCTATATCACACAAAGAGTATCGTTTTTCTGCAGATATCAGCATGATAACACATTTAATAATCATTTTATACAAGTTCAGTAAAGCAATAAGTGACTTACATTTTAGACATAATATTGCTTGTTTTTGCTCAATTTTGCCAACGAAAATAGTTCCAAATAAAGATCAGAGCACTGTTTTGCATCTCTGAGCAATGGACGGTGTTTACTTATTAAATGAATCCACTTTTGAACGAATCAGTTGAATAAATTATTCAGTGATTCACTCATTAACACAGTCGAATGCTTTGTTCCTGAATGAATCAGTCGTTTGAATGAATCGGTTGAATCTCAATGACTCATTAACAGTCACTTGCTGTCACCTACTGGCGGTTTTAATTTCACATTTCGACTATTTTTTCATGTTAAAAAAAATGGAAGAAAGAGTTAAAGCTGAACACAATCTTGCTACTCAAGCTGTGTATGAACATTTTTTTATATATATTGATTTGCTTCTTTTCCAATTTGCATTTACTTGTACTTTTACTTTCAATACTTAAGTACGTTTAAGTACAATAAATATCACATACTTTAAGACTTTTACTCAAGTAATATTCTAAACGGTGACTTCAACTTCTACCAAAGTCATTTTCTGGTAAGATATCTGTACTTTTACTTGAGTATGGCTTTCAGGTACTTTATACACCACTGGTTCTGTGATTAGTAGCAAATCTCCAGCACGTGCTTTCAGATGGAGCAACGTTTACTACTCAGAGCTGTAGTTCACTGACAAGCTACGCAAAATCGCGTTCATAATCGCAGACAATTTAATCGTGCGATTATGAAATCGAAGAAATCGTTCTGCGATTATGAAAACTATTTGCGTAGCTTGTCAGTGAACTATGCTGCTCCATCTGAAGGCACGAAAATACCACATTTAATAACATGTTTTTACTCCAAACTCGCTTCATAGTGTTAGTTGAGTGTTTGAAATAAATCCTGTTGATAGAGATGATGTGGCTTCTTACACAGAATAAGGCACGCAACATATTTCATAGTATTCTAAGCAGTGATAAAGACTATGTCGATTAGCATTGCATTATAACAAAAATTATGAGTCGAACTCCGATAAACCATATATTGTCGTAGCTGTGTGTTTATTAGTCACATTGAATTAATGAAAGCAGTTAATCTTCTGGGTTTCTTCTGAAAGTCTTATTTGGAGTTTCAGCATGAGAGCGCCCTCTGGCCTTCGGATGGAGATTTACTGCTGATCACAGAACCGTGCTTCACTGAAAGATACACATGACAAGTGTCATGCAGCTTCGGCCTAATCACGATTTATTGCCTTTACGATTTAATTTAGATTAATCATGCAGCCCTAGTGTGCGCATTACCTGCATGCTGCATTTGCGTGTCTCTCTCTACAAACAATTAATTAGACTACTTCAAAAACAGTGATTTTACCATCTCGTTGCTGAGGAATATAATGTAGTGATCTAGTATCTAGGCTATTTTATTAATAAAAATTGGGGGGAAGCGTTGACAAATTTGTGCGATCTGCAATCTCCGACTCTTTCTCTCTCTCGCTCTCTCTCTCTCTCTCTCTCTCTGTGTGTGTGTGTGTGTGTGTGTGTGTGTGTGTGTGTGTGCACGAGTGATGTGTGTGGGTTTGTGTGCTTCAATTAAAGCAGCGCATTTATATCGAATGGTGATTAAACTGACTTGGAACTACCTGTGCATTAAAATGTTTTACTGCATACCTGCCAGCCAATCAGAATCCAGTATTCAGACAGACCATGGAATAATTGTTTGTGGAACATGTTTGCAAACTGTTAATGCTACATTTCCCTAGAATACAAGTTTATGGACATGGACAATGTCAAGTGAATAAGTGAACTACTAGATTTCGAAGGGCTGCTGTTGAGAAAAAAAAGAATAACAAATTAAAATGTGGGCCATTTCTTTCACAAAATGATCAGATGTTCTCAGAAGGCCTGAAATATTGTGTATCTTTTTGTAATCTTTAAAATGGCTTATTTTCTGTTCCACTTAAGAAAGTAATACAGGTTTAGCACAACATGATAGTAAATTGTTATGTGGATCATCCTAAATGTTATATTTAAAAACTCTACAGTTAAACTGAATTTTAGAGTGGGATAAAAAAATGTAAGGCACATCTTTTTCTCTCTTTGGCTTTTCCCAACAATATAGTTCTTTGACCCATCTGCATCTGTATGAGTCACACACACTGCCTGATAAATGGCTGAAGTAATACTCTCACAAACAGTTAGCAGGAGATCGTGAATATGCCGCTCAATGTGTTCGACGAGCTGGTGGTGTGCACTAGAAAGGAAATAGAGGCATTTTTCATCGGTTTTCATCAGCTGATCGGCTCCACTGAGAGCCAACCCAATAGAGCCAAGGGGCATTGAGTCTATCCTCAAACCTTCTGAAACCTGTTATTATTCACAACATTTGCTAACACTGCAGTGTGGCATTGGCCCTGACTCTCAATGCAATCATATACTTTGTTTGGAGAGGCAGTTTGTGTTATGCATGTAAAGAAAATAAATGTCTTTTTGTTCCAGGGCAGCGATGGACCGCAAGGCAGAACCGGACCTCCTGGACCTCCTGTAAGTTCTGAATTAAAGTGTGCATTTTCTACACCACTAGGAATTGCAAACGTAATTGAAAATATAATGAATGCTTTCCTACAGGTTTCCATACCTCTTCCCCGCTGTCTTTCATTGGTCACTAAACAGATAGCTCTGCTCCAGTCTAGCATCACATGTTTGGAGTTTTGCAAAACACCAAGCAATTTTTTGCAACAGTATTTATTCATTTTGGGAAAATCAGTCTACAAGTGGTTTATTCATAGTTATCTCTGCGTATAAAGATGGAATGGGGAAAACTTATTTTACATGGAAAAAAATTGGACACTTTAGCTATAAATGATATTTAAAGCACAAGTGAGATGCGTATTTGATTAAAAAAATAATTTATATTTATAGGCCTATATACTATAACCTGTAGACTTTTTCTGAATACTTGTATTTGCGGTTTCTTTCCGATCTGAAAGTTTGACATTTTAATAGCAATTTGTATGTATTCCCAACTAATTTAACGCAATTAACCCTATAAAGCTTGCATGATACATCAATTTCTAAGAACTCTTAATTATCAACATGATCAAAACTGAAAAACCTGTTGCACACAATCTTCTTCATGCCTTGTGTCGTCTGATTGATAGTTCATAAATGTAAATAACAGTATGATTCAACAGGCTTTATTTATTTATTTATTTTAAAGACTTAAAAAGTATTTTTATTTATATATACTTTTTTAAAAAGAAAATGTGATTTCTCTTGACATTTGTATTCCAAACGTTAGGCTTTAGAATAGTTCAATTAGGGACCAGTACAGGTTCAAACCTTAATATTAGAGAATTTAGTTTGTTTCCCTTATGATTTTATAGCCTGGTGAATGATAAATAAGGAGAAAAATCTCATTGACTTGTATTTGAAGGCGAAACCTGTGACATATCTGGAAACTATAATATCATATTGATTTGGGCAGGTTATTTTGACTTTAGCCAATCAGCAACCACCTAGCAACATGCTAAAATCTTGTAAACTTGTTTTTTTTTTTAGGGTGTCCCATATGCAGAGGGCAATGGAATGAGCAGTCTCTATAAGATTCAGGTATAACTTTCACCTGATACTAAAACACACAATATTTTAGATTGTATTGGTCATATTGTTTATACCTTCTAAACTGTCCTCATTATTATTTACAGAATGGAGCAGCTAATACAGGTCAACCCGGACCACCAGGGCCCCCGGTATGTGTCATTTTTTTTTATTATATCCCACATAAAATAAATAGTTCTTTGAACATAACCCACCACAGGGAATTAGTTGTTGCACTTTTAATGAAGTTTAAATGTCAATACACAAAGAAGCTACATTGATTTTGGAATCTGTATTCGGTTTAGCTGCTGTCCGCCCCTGATTTCAAGAGTTTTACACAGCATGAATTCAAGGACGGATCACGGCCACACAGACACAAATCTGAAACTCAGACAATGATAGCAGCCCAAAGAGAGAAGGCCAGCGCTTTAACAGGAAAAAAAAGAGAAATACATATAAAAGAGCTTTTCTCCTCTAGCGGAATCATCCGATTAGCTTATCAACGCAGCGACACGCACACTTATCTAGTCTGTATGTAATGTGTCCTTCCTTTCCATGAAGAACAAGAGTGTATTCCCTCCTGGGCCATCTTTACCAGACCGCCCAAAACTCTGGAAATGCTAAACCCTTATCTGCAGGTCTGAAAGAGGACACTCTCCAATCTCCCTCCTCACTGCGATAGACTCAAAGAGCTGCTTACAAGTCCCTCAGGGTGCTTTGTTTCGGTTTATCCTCAAGTGAACTTGTTCTAAGTGGGACGTGACACTTCCTGTTGACGTGCCGCAGCTGGAGGAGACCACACTTAGACAAAGCACACTTAAACTTCGATTGAACTTCATTTGAACAATCAAGACGCTTGTGATTGGGAGAACGTTTGATGTGACTGGATTGTGTTAGCATGCAGAGTCATGATATATTAACTCACTGGTGTGCTAAAGGGTAAAATTAGCTTTCGAATGTAATATTCAGTCTTGTTTTATTGGGGGAAATAGGGTAAATTAGAGGCACTCTTGGATATCATCTCAAAAAGTGGCTCAATTTGCCTCAATTCACTTTGGTGTTTATATTTTATGTCTAATGCAACTCGGTGTAGGCTGTTTTCCAGAACCTAGCATGCTTCATCATTGTCTATGGTCTACAAACTCAGCATCCTAAGCATCATGAAACCTCATAAGTAAATGATTTAAAGGGGTCGTGAACGGCCTACTGTTCTCTGAGGTCCACTTATAATGTTATCAAGATTTTTACATTAAAAATATATAAAACAGAAATATATATAGCAATATACATTTATAAAATAGCCCACTCAGTACATATCAAACGATCTGTAATACAAGACAAAGCAATAGCGATCACATAATAAAAAAGTTACTCACACTTGTATGGTGTGACATTGGATCCAATATAGTCAGCACAGCATTTTCTTTTAGTTTAAATCTTTTAGAAGATCCTGTGATGTATTGTGCCTTATTTGTTCATGAATATGTGATAAAATGAAGTGAAAAAAGGACCAAGTTCTTACTGATGTGGTCTGAAACTTCAGTAAATATGAAGTTTATTGTTTGGTTTGGCTCTTGTCATTTACATACTGTGTGCACGAATCAGTGGGCAGGGCAAAACAGGCAGCGATGTAGAAGCAGGCGTTGATCTTCTTTTACGGAGGTGGTGTTTAGCCACAATATTACATCAGAAAGTGGCACATTCCACAGCCTGTCGTTTTGGCTGATAGGCTTCAATATAAGCTGTTTTTAGACTAATTAGAAAGTTTTGAGTTCTGAAACTTACAGAATGTTTTTATTTATATATCAAAGATCAAGGGAATTTTGATTTCTCAGTTCATGACCCCTTTAAAACTCTATATGGGCATAAACAGTCACTCGTGCACAACACACATGATGCCTTAGATAGATAGATAGACAGATAGATAGATAGATAGATAGATAGATAGATAGATAGATAGATAGATAGATAGATAGATAGATAGATAGATAGATAGATAGATAGATAGATAGATAGATAGATAGATA
>NW_015505476.1:1385781-1387205 GCF_001515645.1 Sinocyclocheilus grahami | reverse complement strand
CTCTCTCTCTGTGTGTGTGTGTGTGTGTGTGTGTGTGTGTGTGTGTGTGTGTGTGTGTGTGTGCACGAGTGATGTGTGTGGGTTTGTGTGCTTCAATTAAAGCAGCGCATTTATATCGAATGGTGATTAAACTGACTTGGAACTACCTGTGCATTAAAATGTTTTACTGCATACCTGCCAGCCAATCAGAATCCAGTATTCAGACAGACCATGGAATAATTGTTTGTGGAACATGTTTGCAAACTGTTAATGCTACATTTCCCTAGAATACAAGTTTATGGACATGGACAATGTCAAGTGAATAAGTGAACTACTAGATTTCGAAGGGCTGCTGTTGAGAAAAAAAAGAATAACAAATTAAAATGTGGGCCATTTCTTTCACAAAATGATCAGATGTTCTCAGAAGGCCTGAAATATTGTGTATCTTTTTGTAATCTTTAAAATGGCTTATTTTCTGTTCCACTTAAGAAAGTAATACAGGTTTAGCACAACATGATAGTAAATTGTTATGTGGATCATCCTAAATGTTATATTTAAAAACTCTACAGTTAAACTGAATTTTAGAGTGGGATAAAAAAATGTAAGGCACATCTTTTTCTCTCTTTGGCTTTTCCCAACAATATAGTTCTTTGACCCATCTGCATCTGTATGAGTCACACACACTGCCTGATAAATGGCTGAAGTAATACTCTCACAAACAGTTAGCAGGAGATCGTGAATATGCCGCTCAATGTGTTCGACGAGCTGGTGGTGTGCACTAGAAAGGAAATAGAGGCATTTTTCATCGGTTTTCATCAGCTGATCGGCTCCACTGAGAGCCAACCCAATAGAGCCAAGGGGCATTGAGTCTATCCTCAAACCTTCTGAAACCTGTTATTATTCACAACATTTGCTAACACTGCAGTGTGGCATTGGCCCTGACTCTCAATGCAATCATATACTTTGTTTGGAGAGGCAGTTTGTGTTATGCATGTAAAGAAAATAAATGTCTTTTTGTTCCAGGGCAGCGATGGACCGCAAGGCAGAACCGGACCTCCTGGACCTCCTGTAAGTTCTGAATTAAAGTGTGCATTTTCTACACCACTAGGAATTGCAAACGTAATTGAAAATATAATGAATGCTTTCCTACAGGTTTCCATACCTCTTCCCCGCTGTCTTTCATTGGTCACTAAACAGATAGCTCTGCTCCAGTCTAGCATCACATGTTTGGAGTTTTGCAAAACACCAAGCAATTTTTTGCAACAGTATTTATCCATTTTGGGAAAATCAGTCTACAAGTGGTTTATTCATAGTTATCTCTGCGTATAAAGATGGAATGGGGAAAACTTATTTTACATGGAAAAAAATTGGACACTTTAGCTATAAATGATATTTAAAGCACAAGTGAGATGCGTATTTGATTAAAAAAATAATTTATATTTATA
>NW_015505476.1:1383343-1384157 GCF_001515645.1 Sinocyclocheilus grahami | reverse complement strand
CTGAGGTCCACTTATAATGTTATCAAGATTTTTACATAAAAAATATATAAAACAGAAATATATATAGCAATATACATTTATAAAATAGCCCACTCAGTACATATCAAACGATCTGTAATACAAGACAAAGCAATAGCGATCACATAATAAAAAAGTTACTCACACTTGTATGGTGTGACATTGGATCCAATATAGTCAGCACAGCATTTTCTTTTAGTTTAAATCTTTTAGAAGATCCTGTGATGTATTGTGCCTTATTTGTTCATGAATATGTGATAAAATGAAGTGAAAAAAGGACCAAGTTCTTACTGATGTGGTCTGAAACTTCAGTAAATATGAAGTTTATTGTTTGGTTTGGCTCTTGTCATTTACATACTGTGTGCACGAATCAGTGGGCAGGGCAAAACAGGCAGCGATGTAGAAGCAGGCGTTGATCTTCTTTTACGGAGGTGGTGTTTAGCCACAATATTACATCAGAAAGTGGCACATTCCACAGCCTGTCGTTTTGGCTGATAGGCTTCAATATAAGCTGTTTTTAGACTAATTAGAAAGTTTTGAGTTCTGAAACTTACAGAATGTTTTTATTTATATATCAAAGATCAAGGGAATTTTGATTTCTCAGTTCATGACCCCTTTAAAACTCTATATGGGCATAAACAGTCACTCGTGCACAACACACATGATGCCTTAGATAGATAGATAGACAGATAGATAGATAGATAGATAGATAGATAGATAGATAGATAGATAGATAGATAGATAGATAGATAGATAGATAGATAGATAGATAGATAGATAGATAGATAGATAGATA
>NW_015505476.1:1366138-1380239 GCF_001515645.1 Sinocyclocheilus grahami | reverse complement strand
AGACCCTTGTGAATGGGAGAACGTTTGCTGTGGCTGGATTCTGTTAGAATGCAGAGTCAGGAAATATTAACTCACTGGTGTGCTAAAGGGTAAAATTAGCTTTCGAATGTAATATTCAGTCTTGTTTTATTGGGGGAAATAGGGTAAATTAGAGGCACTCTTGGATATCATCTCAAAAAGTGGCTCAATTTGCCTCAATTCACTTTGGTGTTTATATTTTATGTCTAATGCAACTCGGTGTAGGCTGTTTTCCAGAACCTAGCATGCTTCATCATTGTCTATGGTCTACAAACTCAGCATCCTAAGCATCATGAAACCTCATAAGTAAATGATTTAAAGGGGTCGTGAACGGCCTACTGTTCTCTGAGGTCCACTTATAATGTTATCAAGATTTTTACATTAAAAATATATAAAACAGAAATATATATAGCAATATACATTTATAAAATAGCCCACTCAGTACATATCAAACGATCTGTAATACAAGACAAAGCAATAGCGATCACATAATAAAAAAGTTACTCACACTTGTATGGTGTGACATTGGATCCAATATAGTCAGCACAGCATTTTCTTTGTTTAAATCTTTTAGAAGATCCTGTGATGTATTGTGCCTTATTTGTTCATGAATATGTGATAAAATGAAGTGAAAAAAGGACCAAGTTCTTACTGATGTGGTCTGAAAGTTCAGTAAATATGAAGTTTATTGTTTGGTTTGGCTCTTGTCATTTACATACTGTGTGCACGAATCAGTGGGCGGGGCAAAACAGGCAGCGATGTAGAAGCAGGCGTTGATCTTCTTTTACGGAGGTGGTGTTTAGCCACAATATTACATCAGAAAGTGGCACATTCCACAGCCTGTCGTTTTGGCTGATAGGCTTCAATATAAGCTGTTTTTAGACTAATTAGAAAGTTTTGAGTTCTGAAACTTACAGAATGTTTTTATTTATATATCAAAGATCAAGGGAATTTTGATTTCTCAGTTCATGACCCCTTTAAAACTCTATATGGGCATAAACAGTCACTCGTGCACAACACACATGATGCCTTAGATAGATAGATAGACAGATAGATAGATAGATAGATAGATAGATAGATAGATAGATAGATAGATAGATAGATAGATGTGCACCATTCAGAATTCAGTTAAGGATGCTTAAAAATCTTATTTAATTGCTGTATTTAAATAATTAAGGAAATGGGAATTCAGAATTGTAATTCAAGTTGTACCGTATTTGCCCAAATATAAGACGACCCTGATTATAGGACGACCCCCCTTTTTCCAGATGTACCTTTTGGAAAAAGGCTTTTTAAAAACCAAATCTTGTTTTTTTCTCAGTAAAACACATTTGTCTTCAATTATTTTCATATTGCATATTTTTCCTATTTGAATTTTTGTTTTGAAAGTATGGTAAAAACTGGTAAAATGTACCAACAATCACATTTTAAAAATATACACTTTTTGATATACCATAAAAAAATTAAAAAAAACATGTAGCCCATCTGAATTAGGACATTTAGGCTATCCATCTAATAGTAGCCTACCAAAATCTTATTAACAGTAGAAGTTAAATCTTACTGTAGTCTTCAAATCTGGGTACTGTCTTACGTGTTAAAATCACAACGGGAGTTTGGTCCCATCAGGCTAACGTGACAGTCACGACTCATGCAGCTGTAAAGTTTTCTGCTTCTTTTGTTTTTACTCGTGATCTTTACGACACGCATTACATTACGTATTTCATGGCACACTCGTTTTATGCGTATTTGGCGCCACCTATTTTTGTGGATGTATTATTGACATGTCAAAGTCTAGACCCTGAATATAAGAAGACCGCGTTTTTTCAGATGTATTTCCAAGAAAAAAACATCGTCTTATATTCGGGACAATACGGTAATTTGAATTTAACTTGTTAACCTCCGTTAATGAGGCCTTTGCGTTACATGTATAATCACAGACTCATTTGAAAGAAGATATTTGACAGTGGAATTGCAGTGGAAGCGGAGTTACAAATAAATATAAGCAAAATTCAGCGTTTAAGTGCAGCTTTTATGCATTTTAGTGTGAATAATTAATAAATTATGCATTTTAGTGTTAATTATTAATACATGAAATATAATCAATTACAATTAATGTTAAATAATAATAATAATATCAGTTAAGTTTTACATTTTTAGCTTGAAGCTAGACTTTTTAAAATTTAATTAAGTTTCCTTTTAGTTCTAGTTCCTTGAATTCAAATTACAATATATACTATATATTCAATGTATTTATGAATTCTGAATCAGAAAGAGCTTTATTGCCAAGTGTGCTTACACACACAAGGAATAATTCATTATATCATTAGTTGTTTTTATCAAGTTAAGTTTTCTCCAAACTGTTGGAAGGACACTTCCCATAAGATTTCCCAAAATGCATCAACATCTTAATACAATTATTTAATTAGTAGATTTGAATGGTCAAATATTTATCTAATAGCATTGTAGTGGTCATTTTGTGGTGCTCTATGGCAAAATTAAAATCTCTAAGTTGTTTTGATTAGTACTGAACTGAGTTAATATTTCTAATCAGTAAAAATTTATTCTACATATGAATTATGCATGTATTCTTCAATCATAATGTAATTATTTGTCACAAACTTCCTAACATTCATTTCTTGTGTAACTGCAATTTCTTTGAATTACAAGTCAATAAATTCTATTCCGATCATACCAATTAAACTTCCTGGGGTATATTGCCAGTTCAATTCAAAATTCACACTCATGAAATGCAAACGATCCGATTCTTAAATTCTGAATTGTGCTCTACCCGGTCAGATCGACAGCTCACTAGGCTTTGGAACAAAATTCTGTCAGCATAATTCCCTCGTGGCTCTTTTGTTACTGTTTGACAGCAAATCTAAGCAGATGTAATCCAGCTAATTACACAGATTGGATTAATTGATAGCACACAGAGCCGTAAGGTCAAATAAGGTTTCACAGGATAATTCTGTGCTTTTCTTTTCCAGGGGCCCAAAGGAGATGAAGGAAGGATGGTGAGTGTTGCATCGCTGTGATTTGTATTGAATGGTCTTCTGCCCTTCTATGCCTCTGGATTGAGAGAAACAGGTCTGGCCAGCACTCGCTTTCTGGCTAGTCTCCATTAATCACAGCTCCTGGCTCAGAAGTAGCCCGAGAGCAGCCGAGCACGACAGTTTAGTCACACAGCATTCTCAACAACAAAAGGAGTGATCAGGAACGGTGCCTAAATCAAATTGTTGCCGCATATTTCTCTGCCTGTGGGAGATGTTGTGAATGCGGTACATGCGCAGCCCCCAAACAAAACCACATGCACGACAATACAATAGCAACAATGCAGCTCCAGCAACCAAAAAGCTGGCACTTCCTGTTCTCTCGGGTGCAATTTTGATATTTTTTATTGTTTCTTTTTTTGCAAAACCATTTTTCAGCGGCATGCTAATTTGACATTTGAATAAATGGTCCCAGCAGTCTCTGGCACCGCACTAGAATTGCCCCCATCTGTCTCCAGTCGATCCTCTTTCTGGTCCCATGTAGGTCTGCGCTCTGTTATACATGGCAATCTACACGTGTGACAATTACTGCCGCAATCCGTCTCGGTGGCGAGGCCCATTAACGTGGTGCCCGCTGCTGTCCGCCAATAGCGACTGAGCCGTGAGACGAACGTAATATATGATGCTTGTACGCAGATTTTTCAGCACTCCGTGGACTGGTTCGGTGTGGAGAAGCAGCCAATCACTTGGGGTGAATTACGAGCTGCTCTGTTTGCGGCGAAGTACGTGTGATTTATTAACACAGCAGGCTAAATGAAAATGGAAGGAGGAAAGTAAATGCTTTGTCAGGATGGTAATGCGACAGAATTAGAGTTAACTCGACGCACTTGTCAGGCTGAAGATAAATGTGTGGGTTTTAATTGAAATAATCAGTGACATGCCTTGAAAAATGGCATTTGGTGTTTGTTGAGTCGCTAAAATACATTACACAACCAGTTTGGTAGCTACACTGTTGTGATCTGCTTCATCAGTCGCTTTGACCTGGAAATACATTTTGAGTTTCCACTGAAGGAAACAGGAAAGTCACAACTTTCTAAAGAAATTATTTTTTCTATTCCAAACCATTGCTGTGATATAATCTTTTAAACTTCTGGCACTTTTGTGGCTCAAGGGTTGATTTGTATTATATATATATATGTTTAATTCTTTTATGCATATATATGAAGGGAACATTAAATTTGACTTGGAAACTTTTTACCATGCTTTCATCATTTAGTTTTGCTACTTTTCAAATGCCGTTATGTATAGATTTGATTGTTTTACTTGTGTCCCAGAGCCAGAATATCCAATATTCAGAATATCCAGCTAATCCATCATAAAAAAATATATAAATGTTACATTTTGAAACTATTATAATATAAATGAAAAGTAAAAATAAACCTTTTCAATATTTGTGTGAAAATGTTGGATCATGCAACATGGTGTAATGGCTGCTGAAAATTCAGTTTGTCATCATATGAAAAAAATTACATACTATATTAAAATAGAGAACAGTTATTTTTGATTGTAAAAATATTTCGCAATATTACTGATTTATTTTCTGTATTTTCAATCAAATAAATGCAGCCTTGGTGAGCATAAGAGACTTAATTAAAATGCAAATATATTATATAAAAATATTATATAAAGAAGTTATTATATAATAGCAATTATTCATTTATCCCCAAATTTCCACCCCAACAAACAATTGTGCTCCTGATGAAGTTATATTTATTTATTTATTTAAATTCTGCCTCATTTGCAATCCATCTGTAATCTGATCAAATTGTGCATATATATATATTAGGGCTGCCCTCGACTAAGGATTGTTTTGGTCGACTAGTAGGTTCATTTTAAGCATTAGTCGACTAATCGCACGTTTACTAATAAACCATTTAAATCATTATAATGATCCTTTAATTGCCTACAAAGCCTAATAAGCACTCAAGCACATGCATAAAGCTTGCCACAGCGCACCGCAGAAGCTATGATTATGATTGTGTCAGGGAAAAACAGTAAGGAGGCTGCATTAACATTTTAATAATTCACTGATAAACAAGTGCTTTCTCGTCATCTCCACAGAAGTGGATGCGCCTGTATGCATGTTTCACATGCATTATTACATAATCTGAGAATATTTTTTACATTTGAATTGGTTCATTTGAAAGTAGACATTTCACTCTCTATAGATATATTTTTAATGTCTGTAAGGCAAAGATATACTCTGAGTTTCACGCTCAAGTTTACAGACCGAGACGGCAGAAAGCGCATCATGTTGCTTTCATTATTTTACAAAAGCGCATCTTGTTGTTATTGTGAGTGCACACAAATAAACGTGGAGTCTTTACAGATTTGAGAGATGTATTACTTTTATCTGTATGACCAAAAATGAGGGAGTATTTTAAGAGCAAGTGAGCACACCGGCGCCTCCATCTGTCCTGCAGCGAGCGCTACTGTTCGACTTCCACACTCCGCACACACACTTAAACAGCGCACATTTCTATAGTTAACATTAGATTGAGCGGCCATGCAACGTTGCTGCTGTTTACATATTTCAGAAAATAAGCCATATTTGTGGTGAATGAATGATAGGCGAGCGTTTGGATATCCTGCCTGATGTACTGTATTACCATAGACTAGCCGTTAACCAATTGCGTGACTTCGCCAATGTGGATTATTTTTTCTGCGACTAATAAAATTTTGGTAGACTAACGATTAGTCGACTATTAGGGGGCAGCCCTAATATATATATATATATATATATACAGTGGGTACGGAAAGTATTCAGACCCCCTTAAATTTTTCACTCTTTGTTATATTGCAGCCATTTGCTAAAATCATTTAAGTTAATTTTTTTTCCTCATTAATGTACACACAGCACCCCATATTGACAGAAAAACACAGAATTGTTGACATTTTTGCAGATTTATTAAAAAAGAAAAACTGAAATATCACATGGTCGAATACAAAAAAAATGATATTAAATTAGCTTTAGTAAAACAATTCATTTTATTCTAAATTGTAATGCTGTTAAACATAAATACAACATTTGTGATGTTGAAAATGACACTGGTGACACATTTTCATTACTTTTCCAAGAGTCCTGAGGGCTAAAATAGTGTTTTTAATTGTTGTTATGTTTTTTTTTTTTTTTAATTGTGCCAATATTGACACAGTTTGAAAGTCTTTTACTCAAAATCACCATTTGTGCATTTCTCTTTAAACAACTTGACACCCAATAGTGACTTCCAATCCAAAATTCTTCCAAAATGTAGTGAAGTTAGTTGTGTTGTCACTTTTACTTTGTCACTCCCCACACAGACTTTCACGCATGAAGGTGTCCGTGCTGAGCTGGAATGTGTTTCTTTTATTCCAGGGTGAGCCAGGGCTGATGGGATTACCAGGTCTAGAGGGGCTGCCGGGTGCTAAGGTAAGCGCATTTGAATGAATCGTGTCACTGGACGCTCTCTCACCCTATCTGAGTGTCCCAGATTACACACAGCTTTCAACAGCTCAACCAGCCGTTCCACTCTGTACCTTCACGATTTGACATGACATTGCAGTTTTGGCGTGTGTGTGTGTGTGTGTTTGACAGACAGAGAGATGGAGGATAGTGCACAGACATCCATAATTGATTCAAACATTGTTAGTATTCTAATTTCACCGCAGTGCTTAGTCAAAGCACTCGAGAATTCAAGAGAAAGACCATGAATACAAGAATACTAGAGAGGGTAGAAATAATAGGCTTCATTAAATCGAGCCCACAGAATGGTCCAGACCCCCCCGACTGCACGTATCTGAGCGCTGGTGCATGGAGACTCTCTTTCGTCTGTCTGCCAGAGCAGCTTCCTCCTTTGAGTGGCATCAAACTCGCCCACTCTTCCCAGAAAGGACTTGTCAAGATGTAGTCGCAGCATTTCGCGCGCTCGCCGACTCCACAACAGCCACGAGGCTGCCTGATCTCAAGCTGTTTATTTGCATGCTGTGCCCCAAAACTTAAAAGCAGCTCATTAATTCCTAAAGCCAGCAGAGCGCATATAGAGGAAAGAGAGCAGCTCTCACACACACGCACAGAGATACTCAAAGAATGATTTTGGAGGACTTGTCAAGCACAGTTGGTTTTGAGAACAGAAAGAAAAACAATCATTGTGTTTTTCTGACATGTTCTCAGGCGGTTTTGCAGTAGATTCGTCATCTTACATGTGTGTGTGTTTGTGTGTTTGAAGGGTGATCTTGGCCTACATGGTCCACCTGGTGTTCCTGGTCCTACTGTAAGTTATACTGTTGTTATTTTCCTGCTTTCAAATCACTGTACTACACATACAGCTATTTATTATTTAGGAAATAGCAATAAGATAGTTAATAAGTAAATGGCACAATACACAGCCTGCAACGCCTTCAGAATTCACTATAGTCAGTTTTCACAATATTAATGGCAAAAATGTTCATGAAAACCCTAGTTTGTTAAGTAAATTCAAGAAGTGCCATCCTTCTCATAGAATAAGGATTTTCAGTTGGGTGTGCGTCAATTATGGTTTGAAGTTTTAAAAAAAAGCAGAATACATTAAGATAACTTGCATAGCTTAAGGTGGTAAATGTTTTATTGTAAAATATAAGTTTAAGCCATCGACCAATGTTGAATATTGTCCATGCTTGTTTCCCATATTTTTATATTGAGTTTGATATATATATATTATTTGTGTATATTTAGAATACAAAAAAAATGATATTAAATTAGCTTTAGTAAAACAATTCATTTTATTCTAAATTGTAATGCTGTTAAACATAAATACAACATTTGTGATGTTGAAAATGACACTGGTGACACATTTTCATTACTTTTCCAAGAGTCCTGAGGGCTAAAATAGTGTTTTTAATTGTTTTTGTTATGTTTTTTTTTTTGTAATTGTGCCAATATTGACACAGTTTGAAAGTCTTTTACTCAAAATCACCATTTGTGCATTTCTCTTTAAACAACTTGACACCCAATAGTGACTTCCAATCCAAAATTCTTCCATTTTCATTAGAGAAAAAAATGTAGTGAAGTTAGTTGTGTTGTCACTTTTACTTTGTCACTCCCCACACAGACTTTCACGCATGAAGGTGTCCGTGCTGAGCTGGAATGTGTTTCTTTTATTCCAGGGTGAGCCAGGGCTGATGGGATTACCAGGTCTAGAGGGGCTGCCGGGTGCTAAGGTAAGCGCATTTGAATGAATCGTGTCACTGGACGCTCTCTCACCCTATCTGAGTGTCCCAGATTACACACAGCTTTCAACAGCTCAACCAGCCGTTCCACTCTGTACCTTCACGATTTGACATGACATTGCAGTTTTGGCGTGTGTGTGTGTGTGTGTTTGACAGACAGAGAGATGGAGGATAGTGCACAGACATCCATAATTGATTCAAACATTGTTAGTATTCTAATTTCACCGCAGTGCTTAGTCAAAGCACTCGAGAATTCAAGAGAAAGACCATGAATACAAGAATACTAGAGAGGGTAGAAATAATAGGCTTCATTAAATCGAGCCCACAGAATGGTCCAGACCCCCCCGACTGCACGTATCTGAGCGCTGGTGCATGGAGACTCTCTTTCGTCTGTCTGCCAGAGCAGCTTCCTCCTTTGAGTGGCATCAAACTCGCCCACTCTTCCCAGAAAGGACTTGTCAAGATGTAGTCGCAGCATTTCGCGCGCTCGCCGACTCCACAACAGCCACGAGGCTGCCTGATCTCAAGCTGTTTATTTGCATGCTGTGCCCCAAAACTTAAAAGCAGCTCATTAATTCCTAAAGCCAGCAGAGCGCATATAGAGGAAAGAGAGCAGCTCTCACACACACGCACAGAGATACTCAAAGAATGATTTTGGAGGACTTGTCAAGCACAGTTGGTTTTGAGAACAGAAAGAAAAACAATCATTGTGTTTTTCTGACATGTTCTCAGGCGGTTTTGCAGTAGATTCGTCATCTTACATGTGTGTGTGTTTGTGTGTTTGAAGGGTGATCTTGGCCTACATGGTCCACCTGGTGTTCCTGGTCCTACTGTAAGTTATACTGTTGTTATTTTCCTGCTTTCAAATCACTGTACTACACATACAGCTATTTATTATTTAGGAAATAAGCTACACGCAATAAGATAGTTAATAAGTAAATGGCACAATACACAGCCTGCAACGCCTTCAGAATTCACTATAGTCAGTTTTCACAATATTAATGGCAAAAATGTTCATGAAAACCCTAGTTTGTTAAGTAAATTCAAGAAGTGCCATCCTTCTCATAGAATAAGGATTTTCAGTTGGGTGTGCGTCAATTATGGTTTGAAGTTTTAAAAAAAAGCAGAATACATTAAGATAACTTGCATAGCTTAAGGTGGTAAATGTTTTATTGTAAAATATAAGTTTAAGCCATCGACCAATGTTGAATATTGTCCATGCTTGTTTCCCATATTTTTATATTGAGTTTGATATTAATTATTCAATAAATATAATTAAATACTAATAATTTAATAATACTATTAAATGTAAGCTTTAGCAAATCTCAAAATAAATGTCCAATTTCCATTCTATACATTATAATTTTGTGATGCCAAAATTCGCTTGTAGCATTTGAAGTATTTTTTATTAATTTTATTCTTTATTTATTTACTATTTTATACTAATTTATTTTCTAGTGTTTTATGTATTTTCCAGTGTTTATTTTCTAGTGTTTAATTTTATTTTGAATAAAGTTCAACCCTATATTATAAGCTAGAAGATATATATATATATATATATATATAAGATTCTGTCTCTGACATGTACAATACTGGACTGTAAAATAACTGATATCTTTTTTTTAGTTGTGTTGGATAAGCATATTTAATGCCACAGTTCCTATGGGATTTTCTTACATTGAAGCTGTGACGGTTTAGTGGTCTGTCACAAGAGAAAGGTTTCATATCATGTATGAATATTTAGATAAAAGTAGTGGATGTTTTAACCATTTTCTCAGCCTACATGTGGTTTAGATGGACACCAGGTTTGAGGTCTAACTCTTTCTCCTTGTCGTTTCTGTAACTGATAGGGAAAGCCTGCTCCGCGTGGTGAGACAGGGATCCCTGGAGAGCCGGTGAGATTTGCTTTGTTGCTTGTTAGCAGCTGTCAATCATACGACAGGTTTTGGCAACAGAATGATGATGTCCCATTTTCACTCTTTTGTCTTTCCACACAGGGAGAACGAGGGCCTGTGGGAGAGACTGGCTTTCCTGGACCTGAAGGGCCTCCTGGATCCCCTGTGAGCAATCGTAGCATTCATTACACCTGTAATCTGCAGTGTACACTAATGAACACCTGCGTGTAAACGGCAGCAGGGCTTTTCAGATGTCTTTATGATAGGACCCACAAATATCAGAATCTTCTTGTGAGGGACATCTTAAAAAAAATATATAAAAGCCTCTTTAAAGTGGCATGCGCTTCTGTATATTGTCATAGACCAATACATACTATGTGAGGAAAAATTATATTTAATAATAATAATAATATTTATTATTTATATTTTAAGAATTATATTTATTATTTACTTAATATTTGCGCATTTGTTATGAAAATATATTATGAAAATATAGTTATTTATTATTAGCGCTGGGCAACAATTAATCACGATTAATCGCATCCAAAATAAAAGTTTTTGTGTTCATAATATGTGTGTGTACTGTGTATGTTTATTAAGTTATATAAAGACACACACATACATTATATATATATATATATATATATTTAGAAAATATTTACATGTATATTTAATATATAAACATAACATTTTTCTTAAATATATAAATGCATGTGTGTACATGCATATACATAATAAATATACACAGTACACACATATATTATGTACACAAACTTTTATTTTGGATGCGATTAATCACAATTAATCGTTGCCCAGCACTATTTATAATTATTATTATTAGTAGTATTGTTTGTTATTAATATTAATAAATGATACTTATAATTACAAATGGTTCCAAATAATTAAAATAATTTTTGATATTATGATGTATATAAACCTAAAGAGAATATAACTATAACAAAACTATTTTGGTCAAAAACTGAGCCTGTCAATATAATAGTATAACTGCAATTTATTTATTTATTTTTTAATTATTAAGATCTTCTGTGGCCCCCGAGGGTCCCTGGATCTACCTGTAATCTACCATTTATGCGGCACCTGTCTGTGATCTACACCCTGTATAATAACATTTAGTTATCATTAGTTTCTGTCTTCTGTTTTCAACTCTGTGATCTTATAACAGATTGATCCAACGTTTGATCCATCCTTGAATTGCAGACCAGATTTAATTAACTGATTAGTTTGCTGATTGATTCACAGTTTGACTCGCTGTGAATTCAGAGTTCTGGCACAAACATTCTGTTTTTCCTCAGTTCTTGATTTCTAGTGACTGGCCTGTAGTTTGATTCAGAGTCTGGGCTGTTTCTAATTAGAGATCCCAGAATGCTAAAAATCACTGTAAACAAGCATCAGGTATACTACACAACTGGAAATATAGAGGTTTAGATTGTCTGAATTACTATGTTTGACACAAATATAGTGTGATATAGCAGCATAAAGCAGAGCTCTGTGTCAGATTGTTCTCTTCAAATCACAGCGAATGTTTTCAGCTGTAATATCTCACTTCATAGCACAGAGTAATCTCCTCGTATTCTTCTCTGTACTGTGGCGTTAAACCCGGCTGGTTTGTGCTGTGGTAATGAGTGCAGTCACTGGGGTAAACGTTTGATTGGCTGTCTCAGTGAAGGAGTACAGTGGCTGTACGGGTCTCATATAATTGCTTCGTTATTCGCACAGCCGTAATGCCTTCAGCACCTCCACTGAATACACAGAATTCCCCTGAGGAATTCCGGTTTCTTCCAGGTGATATTTTGCGTTTTATTCCTAGTTTATGTAGCTTGAGTCCTAATTGTTCGCACTTAACCTTAGTGGAACAATGTGTGCTAAACTAACTACAAGTACAAACTAAACTACATCAAAGTTGACAGTATTTGCAACACATTTTACTTGTGTAATGTGACGAAGAGTAGCACCAAGAAGCGTGTGGATACTTTAGACACACTTATGGATGGATGATGGTTGGAGGATGGATGGATGATATATGATAAATGGATAGATGGTTGGATGATAGATAGATAGATGGATAGATGGATAGATAGATGGATGGATGATGGTTGGAGGATGGATGGATGATGTACAGTGGGTACGGAAAGTATTCAGACCCCCTTAAATTTTTCACTCTTTGTTATATTGCAGCCATTTGCTAAAATCATTTAAGTTAATTTTTTTCCTCATTAATGTACACACAGCACCCCATATTGACAGAAAAACACAGAATGGTTGACATTTTTGCAGATTTATTAAAAAAGAAAAACTGAAATATCACATGGTCCTAAGTATTCAGACCCTTTGCTGTGACACTCATATATTTAACTCAGGTGCTGTCCATTTCTTCTGATCATCCTTGAGATGGTTCTACACCTTCATTTGAGTCCAGCTGTGTTTGATTATACTGATTGGACTTGATTAGGAAAGCCACACACCTGTCTATATAAGACCTTACAGCTCACAGTGCATGTCAGAGCAAATGAGAATCATGAGGTCAAAGGAACTGCCTGAAGAGCTCAGAGACAGAATTGTGGCAAGGCACAGATCTGGCCAAGGTTACAAAAAAAGTTCTGCTGCACTTAAGGTTCCTAAGAGCACAGTGGCCTCCATAATCCTTAAATGGAAGACGTTTGGGACGACCAGAACTCTTCCTAGAGCTGGCCGTCCGGCCAAACTGAGCTATCGGGGGAGAAGAGCCTTGGTGAGAGAGGTAAAGAACCTCTCTCCCTCCACCAGTCGGGGCTTTATGGCAGAGTGGCCCGACGGAAGCCTCTCCTCTGTGCAAGACGCATGAAAGCCCGCATGGAGTTTGCTAAAAAAACACCTGAAGGACTCCAAGATGGTGAGAAATAAGATTCTCTGGTCTGATGAGACCAAGATAGAACTTTTTGGCCTTAATTCTAAGCGGTATGTGTGGAGAAAACCAGGCACTGCTCATCACCTGTCCAATACAGTCCCAACAGTGAAGCATGGTGGTGGCAGCATCATGCTGTGGGGGTGTTTTTCAGCTGCAGGGACAGGACGACTGGTTGCAATCGAGGGAAAGATGAATGCGGCCAAGTACAGGGATATCCTGGACGAAAACATTCAGTGCTCAGGACCTCAGACTGGGCTGATGGTTTACCTTCTAACAAGACAATGACCCTAAGCACACAGCTAAAATAACGAAGGAGTGGCTTCACAACAACTCTGTGACTGTTCTTGAATGGCCCAGCCAGAGCCCTGACTTAAACCCAATTGAGCATCTCTGGAGAGACCTAAAAATGGCTGTTCACCAACGTTTACCATCCAACCTGACAGAACTGGAGAGGATCTGCAAGGAGGAATGGCAGAGGATCCCCAAATCCAGGTGTGAAAAACTTGTTGCATCTTTCCCAAAAAGACTCATGGCTTTATTAGATCAAAAGGGTGCTTCTACTAAATACTGAGCAAAGGGTCTGAATACTTAGGACCATGTGATATTTCAGTTTTTCTTTTTTAATAAATCTGCAAAAATGTCAACAATTCTGTGTTTTTCTGTCAATATGGGGTGCTGTGTGTACATTAATGAGGGGAAAAAATAACTTAAATGATTTTAGCAAATGGCTGCAATATAACAAAGAGTGAAAAATTTAAGGGGGTCTGAATACTTTCCGTACCCACTGTATGATAAATGGATAGATGGTTGGATGATAGATAGATAGATGGATGGATGGATGGATGGATGGATGATAGGATATGAATATGGAATGATAGATGGATAGATGGATGATGGTTGGAGGATGGATGGATGGAATGATGATAGGATAGATGGATGGATGATAAATTGATAAATGATGGTTGGAAGATAGATAGATAGATAGATAGATAGATAGATAGATAGATAGATAGATAGATAGATAGATAGATAGATAGATAGATAGATAG
>NW_015505476.1:1363849-1366128 GCF_001515645.1 Sinocyclocheilus grahami | reverse complement strand
AAAATTCCAGGCATTCTAAATTGTAGATGGCAAAAATGCTTTGGTATGCTTTTTATGTTTATATAATTTAATGTATAGTTACCTTAATCTATATCACACAAAGAGTATAGTTTTTCTGCAGATATCAGCATGATAACCCATTTAATAATCATTTTATACAAGTTCAGTAAAGCAATAAGTGACTTACATTTTAGACATAATATTGCTTGTTTTTGCTCAATTTTGCCAACGAAAATAGTTCCAAATAACAGTTCCACTGTTTTGCGTCTCTGAGCAATGGACGGTGTTTACTTATTTAATGAATCAGCTTTTTGAACGAATCGGTTGAATAAATGATTCAGTGATTCACTCATTAACACAGTCGAATGCTTTATTCCTGAATGAATCAGTCGTTTGAATGAATCGGTTGAATCTCAGTGACTCACTCATTAACAGTCACTTGCTGTCACCTACTGGCGGTTTTAATTTCACATTTCGCCTATTTTTTTCATGTTAAAATTAAATGATTTCAAATATCAGTATTCAACGTTTTATGTTAAAAACAAAACTTTAGGCCTATTTATGCATCTGAAACTGCAGTTTAAATGCATCCATGTCCGCTCTGAGATACATAAACAGTGTAAATACATCTAAATGCTATTTCAGATGCAGATTCCAGAAATGATTTCTTATGTTGGAATGAAAGACACTAAGTACCGGATGAAGTGCTTCTTATTCTTACCCGAAAATACAAAATGGAAGAAAGAGTTAAAGCTGAACACAATCTTGCTACTCAAGCTGTGTATGAACATTTTTTTATATATATTGATTTGCTTCTTTTCCAATTTGCATTTACTTGTACTTTTACTTTCAATACTTAAGTACGTTTAAGTACAATAAATATCACATACTTTAAGACTTTTACTCAAGTAATATTCTAAACGGTGACTTCAACTTCTACCAAAGTCATTTTCTGGTAAGATATCGGAGTATGGCTTTCAGGTACTTTATACACCACTGATCACTCTGATACTCTGAGGTGAAAACTTGCTTCCATTTTCACTTCTAAAAGAACATTATGAAAGTAGATTTGTAATAGCATCTCAAAACATTTGTGAACATTGGACCATCTAGTTATATATGGCTATTATAAGCAATGCAAAGTTATTTAAATTGCAAAGATTGATGGGAATGTTGTCTCCTCCACAGGGAAGGCCGGGAAAAGATGGAATTCCAGGCTATACGGTATGTGTGTACAGTATATGCATGACAGGGCTTTGGCTTCAGCTGTATTTTATGTCTAAGATGATAATGTTAGCAGAAAATTAATGCTTTTACTTTAATACCTGCAGCATCTAATAACTTGTGCCAGCGAGTAGTGGATAGCGGTTAGACTCGGATCCGTGCTGGTCTACATTTATCTCTGTCTCACTCGATTTCTTTTTTTTTCCCAAGCAAATAAAAACCCAGCACCAGTCATTAGTCTTGTAAAGTTTTCAATAATAAGACCGCTTACTCACTGCTAATGCTCTCCAGTGTGGATAAAATCCTGCCCATGAGCCATTAAATCATGAATAATGCATGCGATCACTAATTAAATGTCCCCTACAAACAGGGTTTGTAGTTTCGAAAGCCTTGTCACGTTAAACAAAAAAATGTTCCGTTCTCTGATGCCTTGTCACAACAGAACACATATCTACGGTAGAACTGTGACAAATCGCACTTCTGCACTTTACAGCAGCGAGCAGACACATCAGAGAGCCGCCAACACACAACTCTCATATATTCGCCTCCGTCACAGACAGACAAACACTGTAAATGCAGCATGCATCTGCAGATCTTAATGAGGTCAGCGAGAAAGAGCAGAGGATGAGTCAGAAGTCAGTTCACTCGTCAAACATCTTGCTAACACCCAGGTCAGCTATTTTGTATATTAGGAATATGACAAGGTTTTGAGGTTTAGCTGATTAGCTTGGTCCGGTTTGCCTCTGCTGGTCAATGTCATAACTGCAACATCTGGCAGTAATAATGAAGCATTATGACCAGTGTTATTTTAATGTTATTTATATACTGTTATAGTATTTAATAATATTTTGAAATAGATTTTTTGGGATATTCACATTTAATTTGAATATTACTTTTAGTAATTTTGTTGTTGTTGTTTTGCTTTTCTTTTCTTAAGCTTCAATTTATTTTTTAGTTTTAGTTATTTTATTTGTAATCTGACATGGTAACATTTCTAATTTTAACATTGTAATTTCAAATTTTCATTTTTTTTTTTTTTTTAAAAATTTAATCTA
>NW_015505476.1:1352495-1363498 GCF_001515645.1 Sinocyclocheilus grahami | reverse complement strand
AAAATACAAAATGGAAGAAAGAGTTAAAGCTGAACACAATCTTGCTACTCAAGCTGTGTATGAACATTTTTTTATATATATTGATTTGCTTCTTTTCCAATTTGCATTTACTTGTACTTTTACTTTCAATACTTAAGTACGTTTAAGTACAATAAATATCACATACTTTAAGACTTTTACTCAAGTAATATTCTAAACGGTGACTTCAACTTCTACCAAAGTCATTTTCTGGTAAGATATCGGAGTATGGCTTTCAGGTACTTTATACACCACTGATCACTCTGATACTCTGAGGTGAAAACTTGCTTCCATTTTCACTTCTAAAAGAACATTATGAAAGTAGATTTGTAATAGCATCTCAAAACATTTGTGAACATTGGACCATCTAGTTATATATGGCTATTATAAGCAATGCAAAGTTATTTAAATTGCAAAGATTGATGGGAATGTTGTCTCCTCCACAGGGAAGGCCGGGAAAAGATGGAATTCCAGGCTATACGGTATGTGTGTACAGTATATGCATGACAGGGCTTTGGCTTCAGCTGTATTTTATGTCTAAGATGATAATGTTAGCAGAAAATTAATGCTTTTACTTTAATACCTGCAGCATCTAATAACTTGTGCCAGCGAGTAGTGGATCATAAGTTGTTTTATATTATATTATTTATATTATATTATTTCAGCTTTATTTCAATTTAGAGTTATTATAGTTAACTAAAGTTAACTATAGTTTTAGTAATTTTAGAACTAATTTTATTTGCTATCTGACATGGTGACATTTCTAATTTTAACATTCTTTCTCATTTTCATTTGTATATGTTTTTAGTATTTTAATCTAATTTAGGAATTCAATTTCATAAGTTGTTTTATATTATATTATTTATATTATATTATTTCAGATTTATTTCAATTTAGTTATTGTAGTTAACTACAGTTTTAGTAATTTTACCAGTAATTTTATTTGTTATCAAATATTAATATGTAATATTTCTAATATTTTTTCTAATATATTCTTAATTCCTCATTTTCATTTAATCTAATTTAGAAATTAAATTCCATATGATGCTTTATATATTATATTATTTCAGATGTTTCAATTCAGAGTTATTATGGTTAAACTAAAACTAAACCTCATTTAAACAATTACTTTACTTAAAAAGTTTTATTTTTAGTCAACTTGCATTTTTTTGTTTAGATAGATTGATAGATAGATAGATAGATAGATAGATAGATAGATAGATAGATAGATAGATAGATAGATAGATAGATAGATAAATAGGTGTGAACCTCGATAGATAGATAGATGGATGCTTATTTTTTTACACTTATGTTTCTTTTCATTATTGGTACAATATGATCCAGTCTGTTGGCAAACTCAGATAGTTGTGTTTGCTGTATAATTAATTTGAATGAACTGCTCTGTAGTTTTGGCGGTATTTGTTGAAGTGTTCTGGATCTGTTTTCACGCACACTGAGTTTTAGTAATTTTACCAGTAATTTTATTTGTTATCAAATATTAATATGTAATATTTCTAATATTTTTTCTAATATATTCTTAATTCCTCATTTTCATTTAATCTAATTTAGAAATTAAATTCCATATGATGCTTTATATATTATATTATTTCAGATGTTTCAATTCAGAGTTATTATGGTTAAACTAAAACTAAACCTCATTTAAACAATTACTTTACTTAAAAAGTTTTATTTTTAGTTAACTTGCATTTTTTTGTTTAGATAGATTGATAGATAGATAGATAGATAGATAAATAGGTGTGTGTGTTTGTGTGTGTTTATATATTTTTTTAAACCGTGATTTTTCAACGAGCGGTTCACTTTTCCCCCCCTCTTTATACTGTCTCTGGATAAGTCAAGGTTCAAATGGGTGTGGATCATCTGGAGGAAGTTCACTGGCCTTATTTTCGCTTTCATTCATGTCACCATCTTCTCAAATGGCACGACTGCGTGTTTGCGGGGTGTTGGACCACTCATTGAGACTCTTTTCTTTTCCCCCTCCCTGCTTCGTTCATGAACCTTTCGGTGGTGCAACAGTGCCATCTAGCAGGAAGGAAGTTTCTCGGTCCTCTCCGTTTCATACTTTTCCATCTCTTTTATGGCAGGGGCTGAGGGAAACACAATTCAGTGGGCACAGTGATGGCTTTAAGCTCTCCTCATCAGGAGCCTGGGAATAGAGAGGAGGAGAGAGAGTGTTAGACATTGATGGGGGTGTGGATGAAAACAGATGGTTGAGGATGCTTTCACAAAGTGCCACCCGCTTTAGAAATGCAGGCTAGATTGCATTTCTTTTTTGCTCGGCTGCTGTAATCCAGCAGGAAAATTTGATACTGAGATGTTCCCCGAGGAGCTAGTGGGAGCCGTGATGCGAGAGAGGAGCAGAGATAGATGGGAAAGCGAGGGGAGGGAGAAATGCAAGAGTGGTTTTGGAGTACAATGAGAGGTGTTTCTCTACAGAGCCCTCTCAGAGGAGATGGAGAGAGAGGTAGAAGAGAAAGAGAGATCCAGAGGTTCACGGCTTTGATGAGTTTGGGGAGAAAATGGTCATTTGTAAATCCTCCGAGCTTTTTCGCTCTGCTCTCGACTGAATAACTGGAAAAATTGGCCCATTAAAGCAGCCAAATAATTTCATTCCTCTAATGCAGCTTGGGAGCGGTCTATGAAAAATAGTGCAGTTTAGCTGTCTATATGTATGAGGGTTTACTTCAAGGTTTTTATTATTAAGGGAAAACAAAATCCCAAACTACATGGCCCTGTGTGAAGAAGTGTTTGCCCCCCTGTTAAAGCTGTGGTTTATCACACCTGAGTTCAATTTCTCTAGCCACACCCAGGCCTGATTCCTGCCACACCTTTTCGCAATCAAGAAATCTCTTAAATAGGACCTGCCTGACAAAGTGAAGTAGACCAAAAGATCCTCAAAAGCTAGACATCATGCCGAGATCTAAAGAAATTCAGAAACAAATGAGAAAGAAAGTAATTGAGATCTATCAGTCTGGAAAAGGTTATAAAGCCATTTCTAAAGCTTTGGGACTCCAGCGAACCACAGTGAGAGCCATTATTCTCAAATGGCAAAAACATGGAACAGTGGAGAACCTTCCCAGGAGTGGCCGGCCGACCAAAATTACCCCAAGAGCACAGCGACGACTCATCCAAGAGGTCACAAAAGACCCCACAACAACATCCAAAGAACTGCAGGCCTCACTTGCCTCAGTTAAGGTCAGTGTTCATGACTCCACCATAAGAAAGAGACTGGGCAAAAATGGTCTGCATGGCAGACCATGCAGACCATTTGCTGCTGAGCAAAAAGAACATAAAGGCTTGTCTCAGTTTTGCCAGAAAACATCTTGATGATCCCCAAGACTTTTGGGAAAATATGACTTGCCGACTTCCCTTACGCCGCCTTGTTCCAACTTTTTGGAAGGTGTGTGTCCCATTACGTGTGGCATAAAAATAACACTGCATTTCAGAAAAAGAACATCATACCAACAGTAAAATATGGTGGTGGTAGTGTGATGGTCTGGGGCTGTTTTGCTGCTTCAGGACCTGGAAGACTTGCTGTGATAAATGGAACCATGAATTCTGCTGTTTACCAAAAAATCCTGAAGGAGAATGTCCGGCCATCTGTTCGTGACCTCAAGCTGAAGCGAACTTGGGTTCTGCAGCAGAACAATGATCCAAAACACACCAGCAAGTCCACCTCTGAACGGCTGAAGAAAAACAAAATGAAGACTTTGGAATGGCCTAGTCAAAGTCCTGACCTGAATCCTATTGAGATGCTGTGGAATGACCTTAAAAAGGCGGTTCATGCTCAAAAACCCTCCAATGTGGCTGAATTACAACAATTCTGCATAGATGAGTGGACCAAAATTCCTCCACAGCGCTGTAACAGACTCATTGCAAGTTATCGCAAACGCTTGATTGCAGTTGTTGCTGCTAAGGGTGGCCCAACCAGTTATTAGGTTTAGGGGGCAAACACTTTTTCACACAGGGCCATGTAGTTTTGGATTTTGTTTTCCCTTAATAATAAAAACCTAAAAATTTAAAAACTGCATGTTGTGTTCACTTGTGTTATCTTTTACTAATATTTAAATTTGTTTGATGATCTGAAACATTAAAGCGTGACAAACATGCAAAAAAATAAGAAATCAGGAAGGGGGCCAACACTTTTTCACACCACTGTGTGTGTGTGTGTGTGTGTGTGTGTGTGTATATATATATATATACTTTTATGTTTTTTTTCCTTTTATTTCTTAGATTTCTCTTTCGTGTATTTTTTCAGGGAGCCACAGGCAGACCTGGAGACAGAGGTACTAAAGGAGAACGGGTAAGATTTCATATTTTGTTTTGATGAATTGCATACACTGTAAAAGGGTCAGTGTGATAATCACTGTTGTGTAAACAGCATGAAAGAAACCAGTTTTTTCATTGTGACAAGAAAGCTATAAAAGGAGAAATAGCAAGAAGAAAGCATATCATTAAACGTGTCACTAATAAAAAAATAAAAAAATAATAAAATGTGTTGCTCTATTAATGACTACAAATCTCTAATCTCCATGTAGTAGTTTTGATTAGTTTTATATGGTGCGTTGAATGTAATACAGCCAGATGCTATTATCAATTGAAGTTGCGGGAGCTCACAATAGTCAGCTTGTGTTGTTTAGATTCTGTTATTTATATTCTGGTGTTGCCTTTGCAGGGAGATACAGGGATTCCAGGAGAGAGAGGAGTACAGGGAGAAAGAGGCAAACCTGGTGAAAGAGGGGGCTTTGGTCTTCAGGGGCAGCCTGGACAGAAAGGAGAACCAGGCACACCTGGATCTTTAACAACACCAGGGACTGTCAATCTGTTGGTATGTAAATAATCCTACAGATACAAGCCATAGAGAGAGAATGTAGTATCTGTTAAATCACTGTTCTAAAAGACTTTCCATTTTGACTTCACCACACATACAGAAAAATCTGAGGTTGGATTGGTTTTCTTCAGGCCTGCTAATACTGAGACCAACATATATACACTACCATTTAAAAGTTTAGAGTCAGTACATTTTTTTTATTTTTTTTTTATTTTTTTCTAAGTAAAAGTGTTAGTTTCTTTCAAAAAGGACAAATTAAATTATCAAAAGTGACCGAAATATTTTGTAACATATATTTGTACTAATTAAATTGTTCTTTTGAATTTTCTATTCATCAAAGAATCCTGAAACAAAAATGTATCACTATTTCCACAAAAATATTAAGTAGCACAATCATTTTCAATATAGAAAATATGTTACTTGAGCACCAAATAAGCATATTGATATTTGCAGCCTTGGTGAGAATAATAGACTTCATTCAAAAACTCGGAAATATCTTACTGGCAATTTAATATAGGCAGTATTAATACTGGTAATATTAATAATTTCATACATTCTAAAAAAATTGATATTGTGTGTATTAAATGTCATAGAACCTATTTTTAAGTATATTTATTTAAAGATTTGTTTAAATTTGTACATAATTTGTTGAAAGTTTCAATGGTTTGGTTTTTATCTGACTATTATTTCATAAATTCATGTGTCAGGCTTTACAAGGTTAAGGAGCATTCACACCAACAGAGATTTACACCAATAAAGCAACCGGCAATCATTGGTTTGCAATGCGAGTTGACGGTTGAAGCAACATCAGCAGTACATGAGCATACATTTTTTGTGTCAAGAAAACGGATTCAGTGTCAAACAGTACAGCCCGTTTGAGATCAGATTTTCAGGAGCACAGCCTATCAAATAAACCGTATAGGGCCTTCAGCAGCATGAACACCCACTACAATCAACTGTACAGCCACTCAATAACCTCCAGCAACAAAATCACTGTCAGCGTGAACCCTTTTTCAGATTACAGTGACTGCATACTCCTCTGGAGGTGGAGCACATCTTTGACCTCCGTAAAGATCCAGTTGCTGGCTTTCTCCCAATCTACACCAGCCTCCTGGCCCCCGTCCCGAATCCATATCCGCAGGTCGCCCCATGCTATTCAGAGGGCAACCGTCATTGATTGCTTGAAAGTTTCAATGGTTTGGTTTTTATCTGACTATTATTTCATAAATTCTTGTGTCAGGCTTTACAAGGTTAAGGAGCATTCACACCAACAGAGATTTACACCAATAAAGCAACCGGCAATCATTGGTTTGCAATGCGAGTTGACGGTTGAAGCAACTTGAAGCAACATCAGCAGTACATGAGCATACATTTTTTGTGTCAAGAAAACGGATTCAGTGTCAAACAGTACAGCCCGTTTGAGATCAGATTTTCAGGAGCACAGCCTATCAAATAAACCGTATAGGGCCTTCAGCAGCATGAACACCCACTACAATCAACTGTACAGCCACTCAATAACCTCCAGCAACAAAATCACTGTCAGCGTGAACCCTTTTTCAGATTACAGTGACTGCATACTCCTCTGGAGGTGGAGCACATCTTTGACCTCCGTAAAGATCCAGTTGCTGGCTTTCTCCCAATCTACACCAGCCTCCTGGCCCCCGTCCCGAATCCATATCCGCAGGTCGCCCCATGCTATTCAGAGGGCAACCGTCATTGATTGCTTTGTTGTGCATAACACACTCGTGAACACTCCAGAATAAATAATTAGGAGCTCTGCATAACAATAATTACCCACCCGTGTTCGCAAACCCATCAGCCTCTGAAAAGCACAGTCTGCAGCAATGAGCCGCCTGCTGCGAGGCCTATATCCAACGCCCTCGCTCCAAATCAAACAAACTCACAGCCATGTCACTCAGGAGGGGACCATTAGGAGTGTATTGTGTGTGTCGCGGGGGTGGAAGGATATAGTAACGGTAGGAGCTCTACGCAACTCCGCCTCTAAACCACACACACAGACAGAACTACAAACATTAAAGGGACAGTTCACTCAGTCAAAAATGAACATTCTGTCATCATTTACGAACCCTCAACCCTCACTTTCTTTTTTCTTTTGAACACAAAAAGTGATATTTTTGAAGAATGTTGGTAACCAAAGAGTTGATGATATCCATAGCCTTTGACTTCCATACTATAAAAGTCAACCATCAGCTGTTTGGGTGAACTAGCCCTTAATGCTCTTTGAAGGATGACAGTTTTTTCTGGAGTTGATAGAGTTTAAAAGGGATATTTCACCCAAAAATGAAATCATGTTGTTCCAGTATGACAGACTTTCTTCTGTTGGACACAGTAGCTGAATTTATGAATAATATCCTAGTTGCTCTTTTATATAATGAAAGTGAATGAGAACTAGGGCTGTCAAGCTACAAAAAGAACACAAAAGTGCAATAAAAATTGCATAAAAAATAATCATTACATGCTTCTATTTATGAGTTTAGGGTCAGTAAAAATGAATTAAACATTTTATTCACCAAGGATGCATTACATTGGTCAAAAGTGACAGTAAAGACATTTATAATGTTACAAAAGACATGTTTTTTTAAATAAATGCTGTTCTTTTTAACTTTATATTCATCAAGGAATCCTGGAAGTAGGAGCTCTACGCTACTCCGCCTCTAAACCACACACACAGACAGAACTACAAACATTAAAGGGACAGTTCACTCAGTCAAAAATGAACATTCTGTCATCATTTACGAACCCTCAAGTTGTTCTAGACTTTCTTTTTTCTTTTGAACACAAAAAGTGATATTTTTGAAGAATGTTGGTAACCAAAGAGTTGATGATATCCATAGCCTTTGACTTCCATACTATAAAAGTCAACCATCAGCTGTTTGGGTGAACTAGCCCTTAATGCTCTTTGAAGGATGACAGTTTTTTCTGGAGTTGATAGAGTTTAAAAGGGATATTTCACCCAAAAATGAAATCATGTTGTTCCAGTATGACAGACTTTCTTCTGTTGGACACAGTAGCTGAATTTATGAATAATATCCTAGTTGCTCTTTTATATAATGAAAGTGAATGAGAACTAGGGCTGTCAAGCTACAAAAAGAACACAAAAGTGCAATAAAAATTGCATAAAAAATAATCATTACATGCTTCTATTTATGAGTTTAGGGTCAGTAAAAATGAATTAAACATTTTATTCACCAAGGATGCATTACATTGGTCAAAAGTGACAGTAAAGACATTTATAATGTTACAAAAGACATGTTTTTTTAAATAAATGCTGTTCTTTTTAACTTTATATTCATCAAGGAATCCTGGAAATATAAAGCAGCATGATTGTTTTCAACACTGAAAATAAATATAAATGTTTCTTTAGCACTAAATCAGCCTATTAAGAATGATTTTTAAAGGATCATGTGACTCTGAAGACTGGAGTAATGATGCTGAAAATTCAGCTTTGTCATGACAAGAAAAAAAAACGTTCACATATATATACTGTATATATATTTTTACTGTATTTTTGAACAAATAAGTGCCGCCTTGGTGAGTATAAGAGTTTTTATCTTAGACTTTTAAAAGGTAGTGTACGACAACTTAGTGAGGAACAGACTAAATTTTGAGTCATGATCATTAATTATTTTGTGAACTGATTCATTGAAAAGATCTGACTCAAAAGTACCTTTTATTTCATGAATCAAACATCACCGCTTCCTCAAAGTTTTATGAACTTGCCAAGATTTTCTCAGTGAATAACAACTTTAATAGCTTACAAACAGAAAATGATGCTAGACTCACCAAGACCATCTCAAAGCAACTATTAGGACTTTTTGTTCCAAGTTTAAAAGCATGCAATCATTCGCTTTCACTTTTTCTGTACACTTTGCACTGTGTTGCTACCTAGCAACCTTGTAAAGTCGCCCTTCCGTGACACTGTCTGCAAAGCTTTTCATGTGGATGTCAAATTGGCGAATGACGCTTGTGTTATTAGGTATGATAAGGCCCTGACACGAGTCATGTTAAAGGGCTTTTAGACTGATCGCTGAATCTCCACACTCTGAATATGCATTAGCCCATTTCCTTTTAACCCTCCACAAGCGTTCAGGTGAGGGATGTGAGGATACTGCGCTTGCAGCCCGAGGCACAGAGCGTCGCAGGGGCCTCTGAGCATTTGACAGAATGGCCTTGAACTGTGAAAGGTATGTTTTGGATTGGAAGAAAGCGGTTTGTTTTCCTATGAGATGTTCTTCAAAATTCAGGCCTCCTCCTGTGCAGAGCAGTGATCATGAACACCAAGATGCTTTGAGGAGAGATGATTACGCCACTATGTGTCATCCATCCCTTTATCTCTGAGAACGCCAACATTTCTCAGCATGAATAAAACATGAATTGCTGCCATTTTGTAGCTGCACTTTTTAATCTGCAAATCATGTTGTGCTGATGTTTGTTTTCCCTCTCTGCCTTCTTTTTTCCCTTTCATTTCTTCTTGCAGGGTGATACAGCTGCCTTGGAGGAAATTAAAACATTCATCCGAAATGAAGTATTGCGTGTATTTGAAGGTACATCATCTGCCGCAGCTGAGGTGTTTTGTTGTGGTCTCTTTTTTTTTAGCTTTCAGTTTTTTTGTGTCTATGTATGTGTGACAGGAACTTTGTAAGACATTTAAAAGACAATCATCAACATTAAGTGTATTGCAAATAAGCTCTTTACCAGGGGACTCCAAAAATAAGAACAGTTTAATATTAAGTGTAGTGACTTCTAATGTGTTACCAGCTTGTGTTTTATTGTCCACTACCACAAAAAAATGACCTTAAACTTTTTACAATTTTTTATATAATTTTTTCATTAATTTAATTTAATGTACTGTAATTTAATGTGGATGGACGGACGGACTGATAGATAGATAGATAGATTTTATTTTATTTTAGGGACTAATTAAAATTGTTAACTGACAGCTCTGTTCTGACATTATATTTAATTTTTTTTATTATTCCATTATTTTTGTTTTGGTTTTTTTGCAAACTGAGGGACAAATTGAAATTTTGTTAATTAACAGTTATATATAAAATAGTAGTGTAATTCACATTCTTAATTCTGCTTTTTTTTCAGAGAGGTTTTCAGACAGTTACGCTTTGCTACAGAAGACACCAGCAGCCATATTAGCCGCGCAGGGTCGACAAGGCCCTCCAGGACTACCTGGTAATGATGGCTCCCCAGGACCCCCCGGAGAGCCAGGATCTCCAGGTCCCCAAGGTAGGAGCCAAAACCCAAAAGACTAAACATGTTACAGACCTCTTTACGCTGCTCCTACGATGGTCTCGTCTCACACAAAAACCCAGATGCAAAAGACTGTGATTATTTATATGACTCATCTGTTTCCCCAGTATTAAGTTGTAATGATGGCTCCCCAGGACCCCCCGGAGAGCCAGGATCTCCAGGTCCCCAAGGTAGGAGCCAAAACCCAAAAGACTAAACATGTTACAGACCTCTTTACGCTGCTCCTACGATGGTCTCGTCTCACACAAAAACCCAGATGCAAAAGACTGTGATTATTTATATGACTCATCTGTTTCCCCAGTATTAAGTTTTTTTGCTTGCTTCTCAAGGATTCCAGTTTTTCTATCTCTCTCTTGGTGGAAAATAGTGTTTATGTGTATGTGTTTTTAGTTAGCTATACTGCGTCATTTGCTTCTCAGATTGTTAATTGAATTACACTGAACTGAGTGAGTTGAGGTAATTTTGCTCTTTAGGCCAAGTCAAGCTTTGAACCTCAAGTTCAAAGTAACCTAGCTCAGAAAACTAGAAAATGAGCAAGATGGTCCTCACAAAAGTCATGCAAAAATGGCCGCTGATTGCGATATTGGGTGTAAGGCGTTCACAGGAATCTTGCTAGCTACGTCAGACAAGAAAGAAAGCAGATAGCTGCATGACAAAGTAGCATATGGTGCAGAGAGCCTGGCGGGACATATGAAGACGGATGAAGAACCGACCCAGAATAGGAGAATGTAATATCGCCCTGGACAGACTTGTGAGAGCAAGAAAGATAAAGAGAAGAAGTGAGCAGATGGAAAAATCCACACAATATCTCACTTTGTTGGATTAAGCCCAGCCCCCCCCCCCCCCAAGACAA
>NW_015505476.1:1319185-1346150 GCF_001515645.1 Sinocyclocheilus grahami | reverse complement strand
CCCCCCCCCGAAGAAAATAATCAATTCTGAACATTCATCAAAGACAGGCAACTAACGTACTGCTCCTCTAGCATTTCTCATCAGTAATGACTAGCAGTTCGGTTCTGCTTCTTCTGTCTGAGTTCTTATGATGTTTTTCAAGATATAAGACTATGTTGTGTACATTTGAACTCTAATAAGTGACGTCCATGCAAAGAAAACATACTTTGAGTGTGTATACATACATATATGTTATGTTGTGAACGTTGTATTATTGATATCCAGATTGTGTAGATGCATTTTTAACAGCAGGTGAAGCTCTGAAAAGCCACTTTGTATCACTTTTACTGTGTATTTGTGTTGTGTGGCACATTTTACTGTAGACTATGCTTTGGAGATTGCTGGAGAGGAACATTTCTCCACAATGTGAGGTGTCAGGAGGAAATTAAAAATAGGAATTTTAAACTCCTGCTTAGTCAGAAATTCAGCAGTCTTTGTTGTTTTAATTTGTCAGATGTTGATGTTGATGATGAAGTTTGTGGGTAATATTTCCTCATAATTTTTCGTCATCCTCTGCTGCAGTCTGTCCTCCTTTGGAATCCTCAATTTAACCACTTTTTTTTTTTCACGTAATATGCTAAAATGAAGAAAAATATCTCTGCAATCTCGGTCACTTTACACATCTGAGTCACATTAATTCCACTCAGGGTCAGTTTTCTTGCAAGTTAAACTAAATGAGAATTGGCAACATTAATACGTCTTTGTATCCTCTCTTGTGACCCGAAAGAGGTGGTTTTGCTCGAAAACGCTTCCAAATGCTGCTCTTGAAGTTAAATGCTTTTGCTTTGTGATTTTTGTGCCATTTAGCTTTACTTGTTCATTTTTATTTAAAACGTGTTCTTAAAATTAAATGATTTACTGTATCAAGTTTGAGGTTTCTTGTGCTCATGAACCACATATATATATATGGTTCATGCAATTTGAGAGTCATATAACCTCATAACATCTAAAACTACTTATGCAACTATTTTACGACGTGTTATCAGCCATGCTTTTGTGTAGCAAGTTTTTTGGGATAACATTTTTTAATCCCTTTGCAACTTTTTGTATTTAAATCTTCTAGGGTGATGAAATGCTTGGTTTCAATAAAATTGATCTAATTCATATTTTAAACTCTTTTTTTTCCTGCATGCCAAGAACATACCCAATCAAACTTATTATGCTGTGTGTGCAATATTATATGAATGTCAAAAAAAATTCGTTTTATGCAGAGAAATGTACCAGGATTTTGATAATCTCAATACAACATTTATAAATATATATATTTTTTTAATTTGCTACTGGTTTCTATGAGCAAATCTGCACATTTTATGGAAGTGCGAAGCTGTTTTAAGATTAATTAAATGTAAATATATTTCTATGTGATATTTCATGTTTTCATTCTCATTTTTCTTGTCTTTTTTTCTGAGTATGAAAAATTATTTTAAATGTAAGATCTGCGAAAGATGACAGTTTGTAGATGTTGCTGCAGGCTGCATTTCGCTAGTATTGTATTGCAGCTCCCCCTGCCGCTTTTTTCCCCCCTGTTATAACTGTGCAGTATGAACTCCCCCTCAAGCAGGGGTGGTAATGCAGTGATTGTGAGCGGCCACAGGAAGCCATGATGTGATGCCGCAGGTAGAGTGCCGTCCGTCCGTGGAATGCCATTGCATTGGATGAATGCATCTGAAGGTGTCCGGACACACTTTAGTTAGTTTGCTTGTGTAAGTTGCACATGCAAAAACTGGAGGTTTCTTGTGCTCATGAACCACATATATATATATGGTTCATGCAATTTGAGAGTCATATAACCTCATAACATCTAAAACTACTTATGCAACTATTTTACGACGTGTTATCAGCCATGCTTTTGTGTAGCAAGTTTTTTGGGATAACATTTTTTAATCCCTTTGCAACTTTTTGTATTTAAATCTTCTAGGGTGATGAAATGCTTGGTTTCAATAAAATTGATCTAATTCATATTTTAAACTCTTTTTTTTCCTGCATGCCAAGAACATACCCAATCAAACTTATTATGCTGTGTGTGCAATATTATATGAATGTAAAAAAAAAATGTCGTTTTATGCAGAGAAATGTACCAGGATTTTGATAATCTCAATACAACATTTATAAATATATATATTTTTTTAATTTGCTACTGGTTTCTATGAGCAAATCTGCACATTTTATGGAAGTGCGAAGCTGTTTTAAGATTAATTAAATGTAAATATATTTCTATGTGATATTTCATGTTTTCATTCTCATTTTTCTTGTCTTTTTTTCTGAGTATGAAAAATTATTTTAAATGTAAGATCTGCGAAAGATGACAGTTTGTAGATGTTGCTGCAGGCTGCATTTCGCTAGTATTGTATTGCAGCTCCCCCTGCCGCTTTTTTCCCCCCTGTTATAACTGTGCAGTATGAACTCCCCCTCAAGCAGGGGTGGTAATGCAGTGATTGTGAGCGGCCACAGGAAGCCATGATGTGATGCCGCAGGTAGAGTGCCGTCCGTCCGTGGAATGCCATTGCATTGGATGAATGCATCTGAAGGTGTCCGGACACACTTTAGTTAGTTTGCTTGTGTAAGTTGCACATGCAAAAACTGGTACTGGTGACACTGTCAATTACTGCATTATTTGGCATCTCTTGGGTATTTTCTTGTTTATTAACTGCTACACTGTTTCTCTTTCAGGCTAGACTTGGTCTGCCTCAGAGGAAACGCATCACTAATGCATGTGTATTTTGACTGGAGGCAGTTTTCTGCATGCCATTATAAAGATTGGTGTGTGAAAACAAGACTTAAAGATCAGCAACAGCTAATGTGTTTTTGTTTGTTGGTTTGCCTGCCCGCTGCGTGTGACATGCCGTCCAGCACTGTCAGCATTTGTGGTGCTCCTTAAATACTTTGAAAGCGTGTTTCTGATAGATGGATTTGTCATTTCTCCTAAAGGGCTTAGAAAACTGTTTGAGTTCTGAAGGATCTGAGACTAGTTGTGTAATACGGCAGATTTGGACAGGGCCTTATGTACCGTTTCCATCTGGAGGCCACACTTTTATGGAAATGCAAAGTCTGAGATGAACTGAATCTAGAAACTGTTAAGATAAAGTATGTCAATGATTATTCATTTAACAAAGTACTAATTAAATAGTGTAGTGATGCTAAATTCTGCCTGTTAGTAAAAGGTGGTAATAATGGAATACAGTACAAAGAATTATAATAAAATCATTATATGACCATCACTCTCTCCCTTCTCATAATCACTCCTGCCTGCATAGATTTGATAAAGGATGATATGTTCTGTATATCTGACGTTGTGTATTTGTGTGTTTTACCCCTGCAGGGTATCGAGGGCAGAAAGGGGAACGAGGTCAAATGGGGTTAGGACTTCCAGGAGCTCCAGGCCCCACTGGCCCACCAGGTAATTCTGGATGAACATTTTAAAGTTTGTTGACTTTCTATCTGTGACGTGTATTTTATTTACCGCAGAAAATAATTTCGATTATATATGGGGTTTTTTTTGTTGTTGTTTGATTTTTGAAAACAAATTAATTAAATTGATCAAAAATGACAGAAAGACCTTTATACTGTCACAAAAAATTTATATTTCAAATAAATATTGTTCTTTTCAACTTTCTCTTTATCAAAGAATCCTGATATGAAGTATCGTGGTTTTTAACAAAAAATATTATTCAGCACAACTGTTTTCAACATTGATAATAATAAGGCATGGTTCTAAGTTCCAAATCATTACATTAAAATGATTTCTGAAGGATCATGTGACGCTAAAGACTAGAGTAATGGCTGCTGAAAATTCAGCTTTGCCATCACAAGAATAAATTACATTTTATAATATATTCAGATAAAAACAGCTATTTTAAATTGTAATAATATTTGACAGTATTAGTGCTTTTATTGTATTTTTGTAAATAAATGCAGCCTTGGTGAGCATAAGAGAATTTCAAAAACATTTTTAAAAAATCGTATAATCCCCAACCTTTTGAAGTCCTTTGTATTTTTGCTCTAAACTTTTCATGGTGTCTTTGCCTATAGGTTTCCATAGAATAGCTTTGTTTTTACAAAATGAGGAGTAAATTGAATTATTTTTGGACAGCATGCCTCAGATACTACCACTGGACCTTAATATGTGTTTCACCCAGAATATTCCTTTAATACATGAGCCGTGACACCACATAATGAGTAGAGATAATTAAAAAAAAACAAAGGAACTTGTTGTTGGTTATTGCTTTTAAGAGTGAGAGGTACATTATCTGTTATATAATAGCGTGGATAGGCTAGATGGACAGGCTAGATCAAACTCATGTAGAACAATAGAAAAAAAAAACCTTGCTTTGTGTTTTTGTTGGGGTCCGGAAAGACTTGTAAATACATTTCCATAATGGCCGTTCTTTACACTTTTCACACTCTTGAAATCTGCAACACAGAGATAGAAGCAATTATTTAAATTGGTGCTTTAATGTTTTACTTTTTAAAAGCACAGGCAGATAATGGCACCAAACTAAACTAATGACTACGGCATTCTTTAATGAACGGCCCTTTTATAGAGGTACAAAGTGCTCACTTATTGTTCTTCAAATGAAAAAATACAAAAGAGACTTTAACTGGGGGTTCTTTATAATTGCACGGCACACTGTTATCAGCGTATGCTCTGATTTCCCTCTTTCTCTCATCTTCTGCAGTTAAAGGGTAACAAGCCCATAAAAAGAAGTTTTATTGTGCTTATATGCTGCACTATTTTGTCGTGATCACTCTACAGTAAAAGTGCCTTTAAATAACAGTGTTTAGAAAGGCAAACATCATTATCACTATTATTACTGCTCATAGAAATCACCAGAAAACCAGCAACTGCATAGCAACACCTCAGTAGTATGTTTTGAAAAATTTAGTTTATTCTGGTATTTATTACCTGTTCTTGATTTGTCTACAGGCTCAACTGGAATAGGATTCCAGGGTCCCAAAGGTGCTCCGGGGCCAGAGGGAAGATGTAACCCCAGCGACTGCTTCCATCCTTACGCCAGACGGGACGGCTAGAATCTGACACATCCTCATCAAAACCCGATTAGATCCTGGAAATCTGTGAACCAGCTCATCTACACAAGCATTAAATCCTATTGAAACAAACGTAGGATCCCTTCTGGAGGAGAAGAAACACACAAACCTCATCCACACAGAGCAGCCATTACTGGTGATGTCTTTTCATAATTTATCTCCGTTTCATTTCCCATATTTGTGACCAATGCATTTACTCATTTCCCATGTTTTGTGGGTATGACGTGAGAATTCAAATCTCATCATTACACTAATCACACCGGACAGGTTTATCTGAGGCGGCGCGGTCATGGCGAATGCAAGTGGAATGAGAATTTACATTTGTTTTTTTTTCTTGAAGCTGTTGTGAAGTTGAGTTTTGATTCAATTGTGATGGCTCTATGCAATCTAAAATAGAAAACGAGTATGTTAACAAATATGAAGTTAACGTAAATAACAGACATTGTAATTGTTTTTCAGACATTTAATTTTGATTTTTTTTTTAAAATAAGTGTACTTTCCAGCCCTGCGGGAGGAACATTGCTTGAGTAGGGAGTTATTGTTATGATTATCACCTCAGACACATATACAGATGCATCTCAATAAATTAGAATGTCGTGGAAAAGTTCATTTATTTCAGTAATTCAACTCAAAAACGTGAGACCACTAGTAAAATTATAAACAATTAAACATTTCAATTTAATAATTCATAGTAAATAAATTATAAAGTAATAATGTAAAATTTTCATTTATTGTTTTGTAGTGTAGTATTTATTCTATTATTTATTTAATAATTATTAGGGAATGCACGATATTATCGGACCAATATCGGAATCAGCCGATAATGGCTTTAAATGTAAATATCGGCATCTGCCCGATATGAAAGATTATGCCGATATGTCTTGCCGATAAGAGGAATACATTAACTCACATGTGCTCAGGGTGTGCTAGCGATTAGATCAAGTCAGCATTGTGGCTCATTCTTGAAGCAAAGTTTTGCCTGAATGGTAATTAGATTCACTGCTTTGGATCGCTGCATTTAAACTGAGAATGCAGGTACACAATTACGTGTTCGGTGTATGATAGAGTAAACAGTAATAGCACATGCAGCAGCAGCCTCCCCTGGGTCCTAGTGTCCGCTCAGTAAGGAGTTTTAATTCCGTAGGGGGCGCTGTTGGCCTACTTCTAATAAAATGAAAGCAAAATGCACAATAATATTTAGACTGTGTTTCTGATTAACTAAAGCCGTAATTGATGCCATAAAATCATGAGTATGTTTTGATTTAAAGGTCAAGCTATAGCTTACATGAACAAAAAAAAATCACAAACATGACTCTTTAATTTAATAATTTTTTTATACTGATTTATTCATTAATGTTATATTTTTAAACAAATTATGAGCTCTAAAAGATTTTTTGAATTTTTACAACTTTTTTTTGCTTTAGACCATTTACAAATGTTAAATCATAAAATAAAATGTTAAGGTTTCCACTGCATCTTTCTGAAAAAAATGCAGTGATTAATATATAGTTTATTTATAGTTATTTTCAAATCTTCAATGTACTGTCATTATAAAAGAACTTTATTATTGTTTATTTAATTCTAAAAAATAAGTTTGTGTTAAAAAACTAACCAAAATTTAAAATAATTATGTATCGGCTATCGGCCAAAATGAGTTGAAAATTATCGGCATATCGGATATCGGCAAAAATCCAATATTGTGCATCCCTAATAATTATAAATAAATATATTCAAAAATATTTTTACTTACAAATTATGTAATCAGCATAACTCAAGTAGAACAATTATAACGACAAATTAAAATTCAAAATAGCTCTTAATCGTTTCTTGAATCCCAGATCTTCAAAGTGGTATCAGAATTGTATGTTAAGTTTTGATCAAACACAGCAAAGAATGATGAAAGAAATAATTGTATTGATTTTGCTGTGTTGGCCAGTGCTGGTGAGGTGAAAATTGTTCATGATATTAATAAGCTTTAATTGTTTACAGGAAAATAAGCGCTGTTCCTTTTTCTGACTGTTTAAACACCTTTATACTGGTGTTGTATGTATATTTTGTTGTGTACCTGGTTTGTTTTTCCTAAGAAAAGATGTGGAGTGATTTTTATTTGCATTTGAATATATTTATCTCTAATTTCTTTTGCTTTGTATGGAAAGCGTCCATCCATGTTACTTGAATATTTTTTATAAGACGATATCTTTGTCAATTTCATTTTCACAGTTTAACAGATGCTAAGCCAGTTAACTTCAAACTTTGTAGATTTTACTTTTCATGGGCAGCAATGCGTCTTAAGACCATGTTTCTGTGTAATTTAGTTCTTTATTTATTTGTGTACAATTTTAGGATTGCAGTCTGGATTGAGTTTTTATTTATTTTATAGATATCTGTAATATCTTGATCCAGCATCAGTAAGATGAGATTTACTGAAGGCACATACGAGTCATTGAATCTTTTGACTTCATCCATCTGGCTCTGTTGTGAAGATGAAGGTTGCTGGAGTCATGTGGACGGATAACAGTCTTCCCAGTCTCCTCCATTACAGCTTTCTTGCTTTCTCTCTTTCCTTCCTTTCTCCCAGGGTTTTATGAAGGTAAATTTAAGACCAAGTAAAGAAGTAAACCAAGTAAATAAATTGAATGGAACACAGTATGTCAATATTGTCTTGTATTAGCAATGTTTCAAAGTTTGGCAACACAACTTTTAACAAATCTCCATGATTTTTTAAATTCATTTTACAAAAACAAGCAAACAAGCAAAAGCTTATGGCTTGAATACCTCTGCTACTGAATATTTTACTTTATCTTCTGATCACACTGCAGAAAGTGCTGTTCTTCCTAAGTATTTTTGTTGGGATTTCCAGTGCAAATGTCTAAAGATCTTTTACAGTACTTGACTGGCAAAATTACATCAAATAAGAAATCTTGTTTTATGAGAAATTGATCAGAAAGAATTGAGTTTATATGATTAAAACAAGAACAATAACTGTCAGTGGGCTCAGAAAAAAATCTGAAAAACTTAATTGAAAGGGAAAAACAAGTTTTCAAACCCCAGTGACAGATGTTTGTTCTAGTTTTAAGCATAAAGTCACAATTTTTGATATGTTCAGTTTGCATCCAAAGTAATATATCTTGATTTAAGGATGTTTAGATATTTGTTTTGGAAATCGAAACAAAAATACAGAGGAAGCTATAGATTTTTTTAAAGCATGTCAAATTTAAAGCCATGACTTGATGATTTATGCTCTGATTTAAGACCTTTTTAGGCCTCAATTTGTGGAAGGTCAAATTAAGACTTTTTAAGAACTGCAGAAATCTTTTCTATTGCACCTACAGTTAAGTGACAAAGCAAACCCTTAATAGTTTTTTTTGCTGTTTTACTCATTAATTTTATGCTTCTTATTTGTATATGTAATGTACCAGATTACCTCTGCTGAGAGTTAAAACATTTTTTTGATGGTTCAGGACATAAGACTCTTGTGAGAGATTGTTGAACTGCTTATTTAACACGCATTAGAGAGAATCCTTCCAAGTAAGCATCTCAGAGTCGGCACGGCTTTGTCTTCTTTATATTAGTACAGTTAACTTAATTTACAGAAATGGGCTATTAATGACATGTAGCATGGATACAATATTCTTTTCAAGGGCTAAACCTGTGGACTTACTTGAAGGACAGTCTTAAGACAAAACACCACATCTACCTGATATGCATTGCATCACCTGATGGAATATCTGGAAGATGATTCTGTTTCAATATGGTTCTGTTCTCATTGTGGTCAGTTACAGTACCACACATCCTTTGTCAGTTCCTTTGCCTTTTTGTGCTTGTGCAAATGCATTTGGTTTGCATATTTATATAATTGTGCATTGTTTTAATAAATGTGTTTAATTTAACATTCATTGTGAAACAGTAGTGTCTTACGTGTCTCTCAATATGCAACTGTATTTGTCTGACTTAATGACACAATCCATTGTGAAATGTGGTCAATCAATATGTACTTTATGAGAGACAATATAAGCATGGCGTTCGGTTTAAATGGTAGGCAAAAGTTGAGAACTATTGCCATTGGAGACTGTTGTAGATTGAATGTACTAACATGTTTGGTTCATTACTATTATTTTAGAGGTAGATACCTGATTTGAGAAATGTTTGTACTTTTTTTGTTGTGTGATGTATAATATTTGTTAATATTAGTTTAACTGTATTGGGTGTTTCTCATGCTTGTGTGACTCTATGCCAAATTGCAATACCTTTCATATTTAGCTTAGATTATGTGCTGTACAAAGCTATTTTGTTAATTATATGCATTAGATTGTGTTTTAGGATGCTCAAGTTCAGTCTTTCAGCATTCCACTTACATTGTTGTTGTTTAGATTGTTGAGTGCATTAGATATGAATATGACCAGTGGCCTCAGAAAGAATTTTGGCACTTAAAGGGAGTAGTGCACCCAAAAATGAACATTTGCTTAAAAAAAATAAATAAATAAAAGGGTCGACTTTTTAGGCCATCTAAGATATACTATAAATGTTTTTCTTCATCAGAACAGATTTGGAGAAATTTAGCAACACTTGCTCACCAGTGGATCCCTTTGCAGTGAATGGGTGCCGTCAGAAGGAGAGTACAAACAGCTGATAAAAACACCACAATGTAATCCACGTGACTCTAGTCCTTCAATTAATGTCTTGTGAAGTAAAAAGCTGCATGTTTATTATAAACAAATCCACCATTATGACTTTTTTAACTTCAAACTGTTGCTTCCAGTTAAAATACAAGTCCTCTATCAATAATCTTGCTTTCTTCAGGAAAAACGTCACCTTCTGAATCAGGAGAGAAATATGCAGAGATCAAGCATCGTTTACAGGCAAGAACAGTCTAAAACGGTTATAAAATGTGTTGGTAGATTTTTGATGTGAGCTGACAACAGGGGAATGACTTTTTCACTGGAGGAAGCGCACTTATGTATTATGGACTCGTATTTTGGCCAGAAGCGATGAATTAAAGTTCAAATGCCTTGATGCATTTGTTTAAGAAGACAGCTTTTCACTTCACAAGATGTTAATTACTGGTAGATTATTGTGATGTTTTTATCAGCTGTTTGGACTCTCATTCTGACGGCACCCATTCACTGCAGAGGATTCATTGGTGAGGAAGTGATATAATGCTAAACTTCTCCAAATTTGTTCTGATGAAGAAACAAACTCATCTACATCATAGATAAGTACATTTAAGCACTTTTTAGTTGTTGGATGAAATATTCCTTTAAATTATTATTGTTTAAAACATAACTTTGTTTTGTGAAATGTTTGTTTTCTACTTCAATGGCATGTCTAAAGTGTCCAAATGCTCTTTGAGGCCACTTTATGTATTAATGAAATTTCTCTTTTTAATTAACATTCATTAACTTAATGCTTAACCATTGTCTAGTCTGAACTGATGTTTTAAGTTTTAATCGAAGTGAATGACATTTTATGTAATTAACATCTCCCTCGCTTGATTTCGTTTCTGATTATTGCTGACTTTGGTTTGCCTGCATCTCTAAATGAGCATTTACACTGAAAGAGCAATCGAAATGTGTTTGTGCCAACATTTTTGCACTGGCATGTAATGAGTTATTTAAGTGAGAAAGAGTGTGGAAAAAGCTGTGATAAGTGCAGCCGGGCTATTCAACAAGGAAGTGTTACTTGAAAGGGGAAAAGGCATAAGAATGTTTGAGACCTACATTTATTTTGAATTCATATAAAAACATCACATTTATTCAAATGTGTTTCCCTTGGTTCTCTGTACAAACTTCATCGTCATCGAACACCTATGTAAAATAAATAGAAATACCATGGAACGACACCTCTGCATTTCTCTTGTGTGTAAATGTCACAAAAAGGTCATGCATCAACAATCCTGGAACAATAAATCACACAAATGTTATTTAGCAGGGGAAGTGAATTTCTTACAAAACCACATTTAAATCATTTACATAGATGTACAGAATACATTGCAGCATATCTATATATATCCTCTCTCCTTTTTGTTTCTGACAGCAGGTCTCTGGCAGCCGTTTCGGGTTATATACTTCTAGCACCGTCAATATTTCTGGCAGGTTTATCTTTGGCACACAGAAATTAAAAAGGCCTCCGGCCTGAAGGTCACATTGATGTTTGTTCACTTCCTAGATCAGATTTAGTATGAGCTGAGAAAAAAAAAATTCTAAAGTCTACAGGTAATGGCTTTCAGGAGAACATTAGATGGACAATAAGTTCTGTGAAAGCTCATTTGCACCCGCAGATAACTTAAGGTGGGCAAAAAATATATCTATATTTAGTTTGGCTCAAGAAATGCTGCCATTTTCTGTACACAGGAAGTTGGTAAAGTGTTTTAGGCATTACAGCTGTAAAACTATCTGCAAAGGCGATGACGTTTTGTGTTCTTCGCAGAGTCTCTCTGAATGTCTTACATCTATCAATGTCTATGCAGTGAGGTTCTTAGTTTCCGCCTGGTCCCTTCATGCTAGAGTCTTTGAGGGACTGGTGGGCGGCACCTGCGCTCAGATTACAGGCCGAAGGATCGCAGTAACCGGGTGGTCCTGCTGAACCAGGAGGTCCAGGAACGCCCGGCTGACCCGGGGTACCAGGTGAACCCCGTTCTCCATCACGCCCATCTTGACCGTATCCTGGTTTTCCAGGTTCACCTGCAAGACAGAACAAGGTCAGTCATCTTCAAGCTCACTACATTTCCCATTAAAATCATTGCAGAAGGCCAAAGCTTAAGGTCATTCTCATTTGCATTTCCACATGGAGAAAAACGTGAACGAGATTTGAGAGTCATGGAAGTCAAATAACCAATTTTCATGGTGTTTTTATATTACACATGAACTACCGTTATGGCTTTTTGCGTTATTTTTGTATTTTTCAGTGTCTGTCCACATTTATTTCTTGTCTTTTAAGAAAAAAAAAACACTTAAATTCTCCTAAGCATTTCCTTTAGTGTTATACTGAAGTCATACTGGTTTGAAATGACATGAAGGTGAGTAAATACCAGAACTTGGGTGATTACTTTTTTACCATACCTTTTTTTTTTTTTTTGTATCTAGCTGCTTGTTTTTTGCCATAGAAATAAAGGCTTGGAAATATAAAGCTGAAAAACTGTATGACACCAGCACATGGCACTGCTGCAGGTCTGTCTGTTACAATTAGATCACTGGGTAACGACTGCAAGAAGTCCTGTTTAAACGGACAGCTTCATTCGACTGACAGTAAGTGTCAGTGACACAGATACAAAGACAACAGAAGGCTTCATATACCTCCAATTCATCAGACATCTGACAGCTTCATTTAACACCAATTTAACTTTGCTTTCAAAAGTCTATTACCAGGATGGAGCTAAATATATCTCCAACATCATTTTAGAAATAAATTGAGTTGTTTCAGACTGAATTGGTTTGCAGATGATATTCATTAATGCCCCTTCCATTTATGCAATAATACTATGATTTTCTTTGACAAGAGGACGTAGGATAAGAGACTTGAGTCAGAACTGACCTGGTAGTCCAGGAGGTCCCGGCATGCCTTTGGGTCCCCGACTTGTAGGTCCCCTGTCCCCTCTGTCTCCCATCTCACCTGCGACACACATGCATTAGTTCAGTACTAGAAATACTGACATGGCTGTGCCTATACACCAATGATTCAGGGGGTTCCAAACTTTATTTGTCAGCAGACCGTCAAGTAAAATATTTAGTTGAAGTACACCCTGAGATTTTAAGTTAATATTTTTAAAAAGTTAACTTCACATGCATGTTTTCTGCATGCAGGGTTATTATAAGTAATTAAACTTAAACTGAACCTAAAACTAAAATAAAATAATTTTCATGACTTAAAACAAATGTTAAAATGAATAAATAAAATAAAATAAAATGACAGCTAGTTGGAAACATTTCTCATAATTTTAACTTGATATACTAAAATACAAAGAAATTAAATAAAAAACAAAAATGAAAAAAAGACAAAAACACAATAAAATTACTAAAACTAACTGAAATTAAAATGGAAAATCGAAAAACAAACACTGATTCAAAATATTAATAAAAACTATTAGTTTCTGAATGACACTAAAATAACACTCTGAAAACTCAGAGCAAGTAAACCAATACAAATATTTGATCTTTTTTAGTAAGTGTTTTATTTGTATCTTATTTATTTTAAATTTGCATTCAATTGTATTATTACCTTTTCATCAAATCATGAACTCCCATTTGGGATACCCTGCTCTAGATCAACAAGGATCCTGTAAAGCAGTCTGAACTCACAGTCCCATAATGACTCACCTTTCGGCCCCTTGAGACCCAAAAGTCCCAGAGGCCCTTTGAGTCCCGGGAGTCCTCTTGCACCAGCATGCCCAGGGAAGCCGCTGTCACCTGAGGGTCCGGGAGGACCAGGGGGACCAGGTCTGCCTGGCAGTCCGACCGCTCCAGACTCTGGTCTCCTCAGACTGGCAGCCAACTGGGCCAGCTGCTCTGAAATGGCAAAGACCAAATGCGCTAATGAGTGTGAACAGCCCCCTGCTATTAGCACAGCTCATTTTTATTTCATTTATCCATTGATTTTGCAGTTGCACTCACTAATTAGAGTCGTCTAACACTTCACACTAACTGTTTTGTGTTTTGTCTATTGTGTTTCTGTACTAATGTTAGGGCGCCTCCTTGAGGACGATCCATCTTCCTGTTCTGTCTTCATGATTCCTTCACTTTACACTACACTTAAAGTTGCAATGCAACAGAAGTAGCGACAGATCTTTTCTTCCATTATTATGATGTACATTTGTGGGTAATGGATTATCAAAAAAGAAAAAATGCAGGCCAGGGACTTGGTTCTATGCATCGGTTGCTAATTGGATTTTAAAATGAACGCATTGCACTCCCAAATGGGGCAGATGAATGTGAGGTTACAGGGGTGGGGTTTCAGCGGATTATATGATTTGATAAATCCTGCATATATCACCAGAGAGAAATCTGTCGTTTCACTGGAAGATCCAGTTATGATAGTTTAATGAAACATTACGAGGTCAGTTCATGCACGGACGAATTGTTCAAAAATGAGATCTAAAACATCCATTTAGAATATATTATTAATAATTAAGCTCTTTTTAATCTTGGTTTATGAAAAGTCCATGAAACGCTGAAATGGTATGACCAGTTGTTTAACAGTAAACAACCAATGAGAAAGTGCTTCACTGCTTACCTCATTCATGTGCTTTTTACAGCCTCAACGTTATTTGGAAATTATGCTAGGTTACATTATGCTACTTTATATATATTTCACACGGTACATTTGTAAACCCATGGTTGAGATTCATTTAACATTTGAAATATGCAAAAAGGGATAGTTCATCCAAAAATGAAATATCTGCCATCGTTTACTCCGCTTCATGTTGTTCCAAACCTTTATGACTTGACTTTCTTTCTGTGTAACACAAAGGAAGATATTTTGAGCACTTGTAACCAAACAGTTTTGGTTATCATTGACGTCCATTGTATAGACCATTGGATCAATGCTGAATGTGTAAATGTAAATGTCAAACCAGGTGCAATACTAAATAAGCCACATTTCTGACTTTTTATTGCACACATTGTAAGTTGCTTTGTTTTTGAAGTAAAATAAGACCCTAGACTAATTTTATTTTATTATAGCTCTAATATTTTGATGTGAATAAGCAGATACTTTGCCAGCTTTCAATATTCACTAAAAGCTGTGTTGCAGAACGCTGTTAAAGCCCACTCCTTCCATTCATCCTTTGAATGGTGTTCTTATACGTTTTCAATTTGCTATGGGAAATTGAGCATAAAAGAAGAGCACTGCTGCCATTTTTACAACTTCCTTTTCCATTGTGTGAAGGGATAAAAGGGCAGACCGATTTATTCATGATGTAAAGAATCCAATCCCAGGCCCTGAGCCATTGAGCAAGATCTAGGGTACAGTGAATTTCAACTTTCAGTCAGAAAACGTCCTGAAAATGTATGCAGCACGATGCTTGACTGAGCTTTTTCAGGGAGGGTTTGGCAGAGGAAAGCAGAGGCTGAAGGAGGAAACTCATCACTATGAGGCAAAAGTGCAGATTAGATGAAACGAAAATGAATTTTTCAGTGAAATGTGAATGAAAAGGTCATGAGGGAATCGGCGGCGTGCGCTCCAGAGGACTTAGAGAGAGGCAGAACTGATGGCTAACTTTAGTAAAGTGTCTCTGCTCATCAGAGTAGAATCAAAAAGAATCTTTGAAACAAAACACACATTTTCCTTCTATTCATCTCACTCCTTCCTTCAGTGGTTCGTGCTTGTGTTCTTCTGCCTGGAAAGTTCAGATTCTCTGATGGCAAAAGTGCGGCTCTGCATGCTTAAAAGGGAAATGACGTTTATTTCTGAAATGATAAAAATCTTTGCTTCCAGACTCACCCTGCATAACGCGCATGCACACTTGTCTGATGTGTTGATCACTTGGTTCTTTACCCTGTAAACACAGGAGGAGTTGTTTGGAAGAAAATCACACAAATTCTGACTGTATTCTGATCATTTCATCTCATTTCAGACCACCAATTAGCCCTGCCTCCGAAAATAACAAAGACAAAATTTGGAATTGGAATTAAGTGTTTTTAAAAGCTGCAGAATGTTTCACAGTACTGTTTTTCTTGATACCTCTCCAAACGTTACGAGTATGTACAACAAAATGCTGAAAAACTACAGGGTTTCCACAGATTTTGGCAACTGACTTTTTAGTTTCGAAAACTTTCCTGTCATTCATGATTACTGGATAAGGATGAATGATATTCATTTTATGATTGCACTCACAAACAGCATTTTTAGCCAATTAAACATGTTTTGACTTGAGCATAACAGAACAAAGGTATAGTCACCTACAGGACTAGAAAATAGTTTTCATGGTATTTAAAAGTTTTCAATGACTGTAAGAACCCTGTACCTATAATAATCATTTTTTCTCTGGTCTTGATGTTAAAATGTGAACATGAGAACAATATAGCTACCAACATTTCATAATAAAAACACATTAACACATTGCATAAGCTAACAGAATAGCAATATAACCATGTCCTGTTCAGCCAATACCACTGAAAAGTTTATGGTCAGTAAGAATTCATTAACAATTTTTTTTAAGCTCTCTTCTGCTCACCAAGGCTGCATTAATTTGATCAAAAAATACAGTAAAACAGTAATATTGTGAAACATTATTACAATCTTAAGTAAATGTTTTAAAAACAGGTGTGCTGCTTAATATAAACAGCATTTATTTGAAATATTTTTTGTAGTGTTATCTCTACTTTCACTTTTGATCAATATAATGCATTCTTGCTGAATAAAAGTATTAATTTCTTCTTTAAAAAAATCATTCTGACCCCAAACTTTTGAACTGTAGTAGACATGCAAAGTGAAATCATGATAATGTGCAACAAAACAATGAAAATTACCAAGAAAATGGTCTTTAAAAGCAGATAGAACATTGATAATGCATATTTATACGTGAAGAGAGATTTGGGTGACAGGCAGATCTTTTTTTTTTTAATAACCATAGACAGTCTTGGCTTATGAAGTGTAATTGCCAATCATTCTATCTTTGAAAGGTGGATAACATACCGCTGGTCCCTGGGTACCACGAGGTCCTGGAGCGCCTCTGTTCCCCTGCATGCCACGTGGTCCAGGACTGCCAGGAGGCCCCTCAATGCCAGGCTGCCCACGGGCACCCTCTGGTCCTCTATTACCCGGATCCCCCTGGTTACCAACCTGAATTTACACCAGCGATGTAAGTATACATACATAGATGTAACACTAGTGTATTCGTATAGTAAATCGTTTCAATACAGTGTCATATCTGAGGGCTAGAGTGAGCTGAGATAAAGCCAAAGAATATTTCCATGGATATCTGTAATCAGAGCCAACTGTCTAATAGACCGTCGTCAAAAATTCATAAATATTCAAGAAAGAATACTGATCCAAAACTCACTTCGCCTTTAGCTCCAGACTGGCCAGGGTCACCCTAAGTGTAGAAACAGCAAGAGAAGTAAAGTGCACTACAATATCAAAAAAAATCTCAGTGTGCATTAGCTTACTGTATTCTTATTATTTTTTTAGCAATGCAGTTCAGAGCTACTCACAACATCTCCCTTGTCTCCTGGTGTTCCCTCGTCACCTTGAGCGCCCTACAATAAAACACATCACCAATTCATATGCATAAGTTCTGTTATTGTCTGTTATTTATCTACGTCTTGAATGGCTAGTTTTGGTTATAAATTGAGTCTTTCTTACGTTAGTTTTCAAGATATCCGCAACCCTCTACGGACACCTTGGCAATTGAATCGCCATTTGCTAGTACATTTTTTTGTTTATTCGCCAGACTGATATATATATATATATATATATATATACACACAGTATATACTGTATATGTTTGTAAAATGGCACAGTTTTCTTAACATCATTCAGTCAAGCAATAATATCATAATCAAGTATTATTTATTGATAGAACTTTAGTAATTAGAATTAAACCTTGATAACCATGTATGAACGCATATTAGTCATTTTAACTGAACTTAGGATTGGTGGTGGTGCTTTTTTTTGTCATTCAGTGTTTCTGTAAAAAAAAAAATTGGAAAAAACGAACAAAAATACTGATAAGATAATAATGATACGAATTTGACTAATAAGAGCAATATAAAACACACTAAGGATTAATGAGCTGCTGGTTTCATGAATATTAATCAGGTTGTGGGCATTCGCTCGAACTGATTTGCTGAAATCAAAACGATTTATAGTACGATAATAGTAATAAACAATAATAATTGCGAGAAGAATTCCAAAAGGAACGCTATTATTTTGACAGGAAAATACAACAAAGAAAGTCGTTTACATGTAGCGCGTCAATTCTCTCTCTCTCTCTTTCTCTGCGTGTGTGTGAGACACCCTAGAGTTTACGGTACGTCAAATACAGGTGCGCTGCGCATCCATTCAGATGAACTGAAAAATGGCACAGATCGCTTGACGGAGAGTGAAACTTTGAAGCGCTCAGTCAGAGAGTGTCCGGCGAGTGAAAATATATTTGTGCTAAACTTAGCCTCCAACTCACACACTGGCGAGTAAAATCTGAGAATTGATTAGCCATTGGCTAATATTAGACATCATTTAGTCGCCCAGGGCGAAGATTTAGTCACATGTGCGAGTGATTTACTCGCAATGTAGTGGGTTGATTCAATGTATTCAGTTTAGTTCTGCAGTGCAGTATCTGCTGATAATGTGAGTCATGCTCTTACCTGTTCTCCCTTTGGTCCAGGTTCTCCTGCTCCACCCTGTGTAATATCACATTCAGAAATTCATTCCCTTGAATATTTAACTGAAAGTATGTGTCTGAAGAGTTCATTATAACAACAGTTATGCAATAATGTACGTTCAGCATTTTGCTCTTTCTATAAATCCTACATCTGTTAGAGGTGCTCAAGTTCTTTTTTTAAATGCATTAAGGAAATCATTGAGTCTAAAACGGTCCAATTTGATTTTCAAAAGCCTCATTGTACTTTCAAAGCTTTTTAAACTTTAAAACACCAATGGGAGCACATAATAATTGCTTAAAGGCTAGAAAAGTAGAACCCTCACTGTCTAATTAAGCAAGAACAGTGAATATAAAGAGGTTAGCTGTTTTTTAAAGAGCTGCAGATTACTTTTTGTAATAGTTACAGGGATGTTGATGTAGCAGAACTCCAAGTACACTTTGCTGTTCCTTAATAAATCAGATTTCCTGACTGCAACAAGTCAGGGTGCACAGGTTTTTATCAGTTCACCGGGGAACAAAATCATGTTGAAAAAGTGAAGAGCAATTTAAAGAGATTGTTTTGAGATATTTTGAGATTACAAAAATCTCTTTAAATGTGGTAGGCAGAGACATCCTCACCCTATCTCCTTTTATTCCTGGCAGGCCCGGTGGTCCAGGAAGTCCAGGCAAGCCCAAGTCACCTTTAGGACCCTGAAAAGACAAACAATGTAAGATGACATGCGGTATGAGTCTGGGATTTACTGTAAAATTCTGGTTGATGTCTTTTTTATTCCTTCCTGCCCCACTGCAGGATTTCCAAACAGATGGCAAAGGTTCAAATACCTTTGTCAATAAAGAGCAAAGACTGCAGAATCCTTTAGTTCCCCTGCAAAAACACTCTCATGCATTTTTAAAAAGAGAGTGTGGTTTGAGAAAAAGAAAGATCAGGACAAAGTGGCAAATGCTGATAAATTTGGTGTGTGGATGTACACCAGTGTTTCCTGCACTGCTGATTTAATCTACAGTTACATACCTGTATGTTCCAAGCCTACATGTTTTAACAGAAATTCATTGTCCAACTGAGTCATTCAATGGATGCATTTTTTTAATTGAATATTTTTTTTTAATTCTACAGATCTGCCAAAACATATTTTTATAATAAATTATGTCATTATAAATGGTATTTTATCGTAAATCAATTAATTAATCAAACAATCAATAAGTAGCATAAAAACCAGTCTTAAGTCGCTGGGGTATATTTGTAGCAATAGCCAAAAATACATTGTATGTGTCAAAATTATAAATTTTTCTTTTATGCCAAAAATCATTAGGATATTAAGTAAAGATCATGTTCCATGAAGATATTTTGTAAATTTCCTACCGTAAATATATCAAAACTTAATTTTTTGATTAGTAATATGCATTGCTAAGAACTTCATTTGGACAACTTTAAAAGGCGATTTTCTCAATATTTAGATTTTTTCCGCACCATCAGATTCTAGATTTTCAAATAGTTGTATCTCGGCCAAATCCTTGTCCTATCCTAACAAACCATACATCAATGGAAATCTTATTTATTCAGCTTTCAGGTGATGTATAAATCTCAATTTTGAAAAATGTACACTGAAGACTGGTTTTGTGGTCCAGGGTCACATACAGTATATATATATAACAGAAAATAACTAAGCAGGATAATTCTATACAATTATATACATTATAACAGCTGAATATGTAGATATAAATCTGAATATATAGTTGAAATTTGAATATTTATGAATTTGGATTTATAAATGTTCATTTAAATACATGTTTGTAAATACTGCATTTCAAAGTTGTGTCATGAAATGATATTTCATGGTTTCTGCGATTCTTAAAAAGTATTCCACAAATTGGGGCCTTAAGCAGAAAGTGTCAAATTCAAGTTGTGGCATTAAATGTTGCATGAAAAAAAATCTTCCTCAGTATTTTTGTTATCTAAAATTTTTTGTTACCAAATATCTAAACATCCTTAAATCAAGATAAATTTACTTGGGAGGCAAATTGAACATATGAAGTCTTGTTATTGTAATAAACAATTGTTATTGTAAATTGTAATGCAATGAGCCCATTGGCAAATATTTCTTCTTGTTATAATCATAAACTCACTTCATTTTGATCAATTTCTCGTGAAACAAGACTACTTATTTCATGTAATTTTCTCATGAAAATGCATCCTGATTTAAGAATCTTTATACATTTGCCCTGGAAAACAAGGAAGAACATCACTTTTTGCAGTGTTTTGCAGTGTGAGCAGAAGATACAGTAAATGGTATTTCCATATTCCAGTGGTCAGTAGCAGAACTATTCAAGACTTAAGCTTTTTTTAAGTAATGGAGATCTATTGGAAGTTGTATTTTCAAGCTTTGCACTGTTGCTAATAAAAGACATTGTGTGTTCCATTCCATTTTCCCTTTTTTCCTTTCCATTTTTCCTTTTTTAAACTTCATACAACCTGCTGAAACCCTGTATTCTTAATTTAGAAAATGTATAAGGTTACAAATTGTTTACAATATTGACATAATCATGTTTAAATATTTGAAGTGTGAGGGTGAGTGTTTGTGTGTGTAGATAAGTGTGTGCTCATGGGAATGGCAGGGGAACAGAGGGCTGTTTGAGAGACACTGCTGTGAGACATTCTTTTGACTGTTTACTCTTTACTGTGAAAGCTGTGGGGTGAAATCCCGTTCAAGAGAGAGACCGCTGGCTCCAATCTCTTCCATGGGCCACAGCATGAAGATTCCCTTCTTACCCGCAGTGTCTGCATTTCAGTACTATGAATATTTGCCTTGGTTTGACCCTCAAATTAGCATAATATAAAAGTCATGAATTCCCCTAAAAGACTATTAGTGAAAAGTTTTTTGAATTCACTGCGCACCAAACCATCTAAATAAGTAAAAGCGATTGAGTTTAGTGGATGTCAAAATGACTTGCTTTCTCTTTGAACACAGGGATAATAGAATAATTTAAATGTAATGCTGCCTATGACTTGTTTTGAACTTTGGGTTTGCTGCCAGCTTATAGGAAAGAAAAATTGCAAATGAGATCTCTTTAATGTCAGTAGTTTCTCTAACACAGCACAAAATAATTTTCTTATTCAGTATGTTTGTCTCATTTTCCAGTAACTAAATATCTAAACATCATTAATACAAGACGAATTTACTTGACAAGCAAAACTGTGACATTTTCTCCTTTTTAGAAATAAATAAATAAGTTTAGTATATTTCATGCTTAAAACAAGAAACAACAATTTACCAACGATGCTAAAAAAAAACGAAAAACCTAAATTAAAAATATATATTTCACTTCGCAGTCGAAATGAATGTGATTTATGGATGTTATAATATTTGTTTTGGACAAAAGGCAAATGATACTGATTAAGATCGATTCTTTTTTGCAGTGTAGACAAAACGGTAAGACATGAAACCTGAAGTCTACTGCTTCTTGGATATTTCTGCACATAAAATCTGACTTTTCAATTTGAACTCCAACATTTCTCATTAAACCCTTTCAGAAGCAAATCATCTGAACTATACTATCCACATTAATTGTATAGCTAGCAAATATTTGATATAATTTGTGCCTATTTTTATTTCTTTTTAAGGAGAAACATCTAAAACCGGGTGTTATGCTGAGCCTCAAAGAGAAACCTCTGAGCAACGAATGCAACTTTAGGACCCCCATCTCTCTACAGGCAAGGACTTTTACTTTGTTCGGTAATTTGCATGATGAAAGTAAAGTACGGAAGATGCTTGCTTTGAAACCACAACCATATCATTATACAGATTATGCACTTACTCTGGCTCCTGGTTTTCCCATCGGCCCAGGTGGCCCATGCTCTCCTCGGTCTCCCTAAACAGAAGGAAACTATCATCATTTGGGAAATATTCCTGGGTGAGTAAACACAGACACATCCAGCCTGTCCATTAGCTGTTAGTCATACTGCATTGGGTACTCACAGGTTGTCCAATAGGCCCAATGGGTCCAAATTCTCCTTGTTCTCCACGTTCCCCCTGAACAGAGACATTTAGTGTCAGATAATCTATTCCTGCACACTAATGGCAAAGCCATTGGATGGTTTACCTACCGGTTTACCTGCAGATCCCATAGTACCGATGAGGCCCGGTTGTCCTGAATTACCCTGTAATTGGAGCAAGTATATCATAAAGTGTTCATAATAACCTACAGGCAGAGTAGGTTTGTGCGTGACATAGTAGCTTAAAGCTTCATAGTAGCTTAAAATGGCATCAAATTGAAAATTGCAAAAAATAATAAGCCAATGTTTCTGTTTTGGGCCACTGAAACAAACAATGCTAAAAGAGCCACAGTGACACACATTTTAGAAAAAAAAATACAACTAGGGATGCGCAATACATTGCAATTAAATCAGTTATTGGCTGATAATACAGATTTTTTTTTATTGGCAAATATTGGATTAGCTGATGCTAATTGAATGGATATTTAGTTTTGTACACTCATTTCCCTATTATTATCTTAAAATCTGTTGTCTTAATTACACTAATCTTTAAATCTTAAAACTAATATTTTTAATTATAAAATAACACTTAAATGTAGTCTGTAAAAAAATTCTAAATGAATATATACTATAGCACTTCAAATGGTTGATTTTAGTTTTTAGTGTTTAGTTAATGTATTTAGACAAAAAGTATAGTAAGTCAAGTAAGCCATAACTTTAAAATAATTATCAGAGTATCTGTTTCAGCCAGAATGTTAATATTGGCACAATGCTAAAACCAACCTACAAATGGCTTTTTTTTGTCTTCGAATATAAAAACTGAGATGGGAGAAAGCATCTTAAAATAAAAATAGCAGCTTCAGCTTTAACAGCCTGTGGTTCTGAGACATAAGTTATTTTTGCTTCATTGTCCTGAAAAAACTTTTGTCAGTTCAGGGTGTTAAAAAATGTGATGACTTTGCACCGAGCACAGATACATTTAGCAACATCTCTCACCTTCTCTCCACCTCCACCTTTTGGTCCTGGGTTTCCTGGTAAACCCTGCAGACATGAAATAAAAGTCACTAAATATCAAAATGCAGTTGTCAAGGCTACATCTCCTGAAGGATGTAAAACGCCTTCTCTTTGTTCTGTTAGATCAAAGACAAATCCAAGGGGTGGATTTGAACAGTCTCAAATTAATGATTTTCTCAACAACAACAAAAAAAAGTCTCAAAAATTAGTCATGAAGACCTGACATCATGCTGCATAAAGTCAGAAGTATTTTATAATCTTGCCCTTAGCAAATTTGAAATCGAAATAAATTATTGAAATTTGTAGCTACTTAATAGCTTTAAAGGAGACAGGTTGAACATGACATGAGACAAAAAGTTCAGAATTCAACTATGTATGTCTGACAAGGATAAAATAAAAGTGACTCATTGTACTGCATCCTGTAGAAAGAAGGTGAAAGTTCACATACACTACCATTTAAAGTTAACTTTTTAAGGTTTTTGAAAGAAGTCACTTATGCTAACCAAGTCTGCATTTATTTGATCAAAAATACAGTAGAGCAGTAATAATGTGAAATATTTCAATCTAAAAAAAGCACAAAAAAACCTTACTGAGCTCAAACCATTAAACATTTGCATACTGCATTTGAACTTTATTATTCTCTGGCAAATGTGTTTGACCTTCTTCACAGTCTGAATGCATTTCTTTATTTCTACATTAAGACTTACAGGGAGTCCTTGAAGTCCAACTTCCCCAGGGCTTCCAGGTTTTCCGCCAGCACCCTGTAATAAGTTTTTTTTTAAACGCCATTATTACCACTGTCACTTTTTTTACATGACCATGTTTGAATGACGGAAGCCAGATTTTGCTGTACCTTGGCACCTGGCATGCCAGGGATTCCCTCACGTCCATTCACACCTGGCAAACCCTGGAGAAAGACACAGATTGGTGCTGTTTGGATGCATACAAGTAAGCCTTTAAGTAAATCCTTTTATCTACTCTCACAAAAAGTACCATACTGCCATATTTTTCATGTTGTTACCATCTGACACCATCACTGTACCATGGTACCAGCCACATTTTTCCACATTTTCATTAAAGGAAGTGAACGTTTATTTATATGGTAAACCACATACACTGTCTCCCTTTGTCCCTGGAAGACCAGTGTTGCCTCTTGTCCCTTGAGGTCCCTGCAGAAAGAGATCATTTCATTAAATCGGATTAATTCAAATCAATGCATATTAACCTTAGAATGATAGGATATAGCCAAATAGGGTATGTTCTTGGATCAACGTTGGTGGGTTGTTTGAATGTTATTCCAGGAATAACAAGGATGTTGATCCTGGATCATGTCCTACTTGGCTAAATCCCATTTAGGATCCAGCTTATCATGGGCAACTTCTCAAAGGCTAATTTAATAAACAAAAACCTCTTAAACTTAAACTTTTTGTTGTTATAATGATAGTTATACACATACCTGTCCGCCTTTAGGGCCAGTTTCTCCCACTACTCCTCTTTGGCCTTGATCCCCCTAGATAAATAGAAGCACACTCCACAGATATCTGCTAATATTGATTTGTTTATTTACACCCAAGGCTCAGGACATCATCTTCAAGTCATGCCCACTGCTAAAACAGACTGTCGAACAAAGCAGAACTTTCCTGTTTCATGATTGTTTACGGCTTTAGATTAGATTGGTTTCGTTTGAAGAAATTACCGTGGCTCCTGCAACACCCTGAGGTCCAGGGTCCCCATCAACACCTCGAGGCCCCTGTAAAAAATAACAACATATTACTTATTTTCAGATTTTGTATTACATTTTTTTTCTCCGTTATCAGCTTTTTATGTCGGTTGCAGTGCTGCAGTATACCATCTAATGCCACTCTAATTTTCTTTTTTTGTATAAAAAGGGGATAGTTCTCCCAAAAATGAACATTTTGTCATCATTAGTTTCTTTCTTATGTTGAACATAAAAGAAGATATTTTGAAGAATGCTGGTAATCAAACTGAGTTCAATAGTATTTCTTTCCCTACTATGGAAGTCAATGGGGACCAACAACTGTTTGGTTCTTCAAAATTCTTCAAAATATATTTTATGTTTAACATAAAGAAACTCATGCAGGTTTGGAACAACATGAGGGTGAGTAAATAACAAAATGTTCACGTTTGGGTGAACTTTTCGTTTAATTAGTAACCTTTTGAGTCTCTAAATAGTAAACCCATAAAATATAAATGAGATTATGAGTTTTAGTTTCTATAAATGCATTCACAATGTAGTCTTTCCTTTCCATGGAAATGGACAAAAATATAGATTTCTCATCTAGTATGCACTAGGCTGTATACAAATATTTGTCCAATCAAATGCTCTCTAGAATGAGAATGTCCCTCTCCCTGATGCCACATTCTTTTACTATGTTGTGACATAAACTAAAGACAACTGAATATTTTAGAATATTTAAGAACAGGTAAAAATATTATATTCCTCAACTGCTTATTTAATCGAAATCTTACCGTTTCTCCTTTGGAGCCAATCATACCAGTGGCACCTCGAATTCCCTGTGATCCCTGAGAGCACATAATCGAAACAAGACTTTAAGACCAGATCAAGATATAGCTACTGAATCAATTTAGTAATTTAGTGTAGATTGCTTAAATGAACAGGAAATGCACATACATTTGGGCCTTGAGCTCCGACCTCTCCAGGTGCCCCCTGATCTCCCTCCTCTCCCTAAAAAGAGAAAGAAAGCTATTTTAGACACTGAAATCGAAAAAATCCTCAAAATACACGATAGATAGATAGATAGATAGATAGATAGATAGATAGATAGATAGATAGATAGATAGATAGTCTTATGTTTAGCATAATACTGTAACATGAACTGCAAAGTTTTGATTGAGGTAAATGATGTGTAAACGTGCTGATTCTGGAGGACAATAAAGCAAGCAGCCCTGAGTGAATTAAATGTCACCACACGCACTTATTCTTACAACACTCAAATCCCTCATTATTCTTCATGCACCAGTGGAGTATAATTCTTATACAGAACTTTAATAGACAGCATTTAAATACATCCTGCACCATAATTCAGCCCAAACGTCAGTCCTTAATTAAAAATGAAGCTCCGTAATAATCTCGAAAATGTCAGTTGAAGAAAAAATTTCTCAAACGCGATGTTTTCTCATTAAAACAGACCTATTGCTTAATTCATATTCAGATTCACTCTGCAGAACTTCATGACACATGCTGACCTCAAACACACACATGCACACAAAATCCAGATGCTTTTGGTTCCTGCTTTGTAAAATTTATGAGACTTTTTGTACATTTTGTAAAGTTCTTACCTTGTGTCCTTGTTTTCCAGGCTCTCCAGCTTCTCCTTTCACCCCTTTATGACCCTGACAGTGGACAGGAGGACAGTTTATAAAATATATTATTTAAAATATATATTCAAAAGCATGGGCATTTATTTTTTTATATAATAATAATAATAATAATAACTTTATATATATATATATATATATATATATATATATATATGTGTGTGTGTGTGTGTGTGAGATGTAAAGCTGTATTTTCAGCG
>NW_015505476.1:1301688-1318803 GCF_001515645.1 Sinocyclocheilus grahami | reverse complement strand
AAAAAAAAAAAAAAATATATATATATATATATATATATATATATATATATATATATATATATATATATTAATTGATCAAATGTATATTTTATTTATTAATTTATATTTTATTTACTTTAAATTTATATGAATTAATATCTATTACATTTGACTATATATTGATTTATATCAATTCCTTTTGAAATACTATCTACAGGAAAACTCACCTTCATTCCCGGCAAGCCAGGATGACCAGGAGCCCCAGGTGGGCATGCGTTGGAGCACTTAACATCAGAAAAACAATTTAGAGTCATTTTATGTCACTCAATCCAGTCATATCTAATAGTCGTCTTGGAGCACTTTACTAAAAACACATTGTTTATAACAACATATTTCAACGTGGATGTTGAAAACAATATGGCTTTCATATGGTTTGCAACAAAAGGTTTGATGGAGCACATAGTAAAATTTCCTCTTACCAGTTCCATTGTTCCACCCAGCATCCCTGCAGCACCCTGTAAACACATTCACTTTAGAACAGTTTGCACCCATTTTGAAGGAAATAAAGGGCAATTAGTTGATTAAGGAAGCAATTGGGACACCCTGTTGTTTCATAATTATAACTGCTGCTCCACATGATGTTCGCTGTGTATACTGATGTCTCAGTCATACATTCTAAACTGAAAATGTACAGTTTTTACCTTATATTATCTACCTTATAATCGTGTACCTTATTATCTAACATAATAAATATGTCTACTATGATCTGACTTTTTAAAATGACTTTTTGTTTGTGTAACATAATGAAGTCAGGATAATTCATGATAAGTCATGATTCATATTTTTCTCCTAAGATGAAACGGATGAAAGGTCACTGCCCTTGTGTATACACAAGTTACACTCTTGAAACATCACAGCAATACTCACACGAGGGCCTGTTGTTCCACGGGGTCCCTGTGGCCCTCTCACACCCATGGCTCCCTGTGATACAGAGAGAAGCATTTTAATTGATGTATGAATATTCTTTAACTGTAAGCATTTAGATTGCTCACTTTTTGAATACAATTACAAAAATACCAAGTTTAAGAGAAACACTACAGTAAGAGGTCACCACAAAATAAATACCTAAATAAAATAAAACTAAGTTTAAAGTTTTAAAGTCCTTTATGAAACTAAAATATCTCATAGCCTTGCCTGGCATGAGAGGAAGTATACTGAACTATTGAAGCAGCAGCTCCATGCCTTTACAATGAACTCTGTTGTTGATTTTTCATGGACAGAGTGAGATTTGAACTGTAAAACTATACATCATTAATACATCATAAATAGGTATTTTTATTGAAAAAAATAAGTTTAGATTTTTTTGTTTATTTATGTATATATTATTATGTTTTTATAGTTTTTGCTTATTTATATATTTATTTTAAGTCTCAAAAAATCTATTTCTTGCAATGCCTCTATTTGTGTGAATCTGGTCAAGAAACTGGTCAAGAACACATTTGATTTGTATTTCACCTAGAAATCAGTAGAAACAAGTGTAAAAAGAAAGCAAAAGAAAGACTACTTGTTGCTGCTTGTTTACATTATTAACAGATGACAAGGAAAAACCCAGAGACCAATCAGAAGAGTCACTTACAGGGAGTCCTACTTTTCCCTGCTCACCCGGAAGTCCTCCTGGTCCTGGTGATCCCTGTGCAAACAAGTATCAAATTTAAACCTTTGTTTCCACCACTCAAAGAAAACCCCACTCAACACACTGCTTTTTTAGTTATCATATAAAAACAAAAACCACTTACAATTGGTCCATCAGGTCCAACACCCTAAAAAGACAGAGAAGGTTTATCTAATTATATATATTGTTTTCCCATTTCTTTGTTTCTCCCATGTTTATGCAAAAACAATTTATATTTACTGAATATGATAATGTAATCTCATACAAAAAGTAGATTTATTTTGACTAACTGTAAAGATGCAGTGCGTTGGGTACAGATCAGCTTTAAGCCTGTTTACAACTACTTATCTGCTCAGTTGTGTTTTTATTAAATACACGGGTTTCATAGATGTCGAAAGATGGCAAGATTAGGCTTACCGCCCCTCCTCTGGGTCCAGGTTTGCCAGGTTCTCCCTGTTTCAATTACACAAAGTCACTTTTTAGACTTAAACATAATTTAATTATACATAATTTAATTTTATATATAAAAGTGTGTCCCAATTCACACTATTCTATGCTGTTTTTAGTATAAACAGTGTGATTAGTGTGTTCACAATGAAAAAGGGCACTTCAATGCAACAATGATGCACTTAATTAACTGAAAAAACTAAGTATGAAATGTTGGACACTTAATGCACTCAACTATCGCATCTTTAATTGCGAACTGGAGGGGGAGGAGATATCAGACTCCGATGTTGGATGACAAAATAACCTTATACAATTCATACACTAGACAGTTGACTACAAAGTGCATATAATAAGTGTATATTGCATAATTTGGGACACAAATTATATATACAAATACTGTTCTGAAAGTCACAGAAAATCACATTGCCGCACAATTACTGTTAGGAAAGTCACATAAAGCCAGAGAATCTTCACAGGCAGAGTTAGGTACTATGTGTGAGCATCGTTGAGTGAGTGAATCTGACTTCTGGCTGCACAGATCAGTGAGCACACAGACAGGATTAGGATCTAGTGGTCATGTGAAAATACTTATAATTCCCTCTGCAAGGCCAGTCAGTAGTACACTGATTTGAGCTCTGGTCCCTACTGAAGCAGAAAACTGAGCAGCTCATTAGTCGCTCACCTTTTGTCCTGGGGGGCCATCGAGGCCTAGTTCTCCTATGGGGCCAGTCAATCCCTGAAGAACACAGAGGGGAAATGTTACATTATTACCTCTTACAACAGCAAACGAGGAATCGAAAAGGATGTTTTAGGGGGGGTTTGCTGCATGAAACTTTGTTTAGTCACTTTGCAAGCTGAAGTTTTGAACATTAACCAACCAGTGACTACTCAATTATCCACAGAATTTGATGCCAAAACAAAAACACCTGTCATTCAACACCATTCAAACCAGAGTTGATATATTTTCTTGACCCCTACTTCCATTTTCACAGGGAATCCACTTTAATTAAGTCCAGGCTTCAGGTGTCCGTGCTTAAACAAAAACCCTGTTGTCTGTTGGACAGACCTTTTTCCTGTGGTCTTTGCTTCAGTCCGGCATGAGAAATTCCCTGCATTTTTGACCCGTCTAAGAGTGCCGCCCACCATTGACTGAACTCTGCGAAACTGAGGTTTGTTTTCCCATAGAAGGCTATGTCAATTTTAACATGTTATGAAGAGAATCCAAAATATGTTTTAATGTGTTTCCTTACATCAGCTCCAGGTAATCCAGGAAGTCCAGCAGAACCTGGTTTTCCAAGATCTCCATCAGGACCCTTTGGTTTCAAATGACAGTGTGTAAGATGCAACAATATCCTAAATGTAGCAAATTATAATAATACACAAGAACAGTGATATTTACAGCTGAACCATCTTCACTGGGGTCACCTCTCTCGCCCTGCAAGAAAAACATACTTTTAACTCTTCCATAATGCATAATGTTTTGGTCACTGAACTGCTTTATATTTTAAGTTATATTCACATTTTTGAAATTCAACTCACATCAATACCGTCTATTCCAGGCACACCGGGAGGACCAGGAGGGCCGGCTCCAGCCCTCTGTTCAAAAATAGTAAGTAAACAATGCTGTCATATTCCTACAGTGAGGTCTTAGATGCATTAATACAAAGTTCATGCAATATGAAAACTGAAATGATCCAGCGGGTAAAAAAATATACTACAGATCATTTTTAAGTTTAAGCATGCAAAAAAGTTTTAGAAAACAGTTCAAACACCTGCCGTGCAACAGGTGTGCATTTGCATCTTACAACAAATGGATCATACAGATGCAAAAATGCAGTGCAGCCTATAATATCTTACAGCATTTGTGATTCTATTTATGAATGCAAATAGTTTCTTTCTCTTGCATATGCTGAAAATACAAGCGCTCACCTGAAACTCTGCCTCGGATATCTAAAAGAAAAAGAACAAAGAAGGGTTGCATTTACCTGTGCCGTGCAAATGATGGTTATCTCCAACAAAATCAGTAAAAAGGGCCCACGCACTCCTGCAGCGCGAGCCATAATTTCCCCAAAGATACAAAAGCCCCTGTTTTCTGGGATCAGTTGGGTTGACGGAGCCCCCAACCAAGAAACCCAACTAAATCCCCTTTCAACTATCTGAACTCAAGGGAGACCATAACCACAGACTACTTATACATATGCATGAGGTGGTTTGTTCTGGGTCTGTGATTGGAGGACAGTGGCACAGTGAGAGGAGGAGTCCGGCAGACATTCGAATAGACGGCGGGAAATTTTACTAGACGGTGACATTTGACCTCTGTTAACAAACACTATTTGGTCTTTGTGAGACAGAGTGGGAATGCTGGAAAATAGTAGAGCTGTACCATTACATTCCAGTTTTTTAAGTTTGGGTTTTAGTTTCTTAGATTACAATTGTGACGTTAGACACGTCTCACCTCTCTCCTTGCAGGAAGGTCACCGCATGTGTCTCTCTGCGGGATGTTTAAGTCGCAGTGGATAAGCATTGACTGCAGCTCAAACTGAAACAACAGACAAACAACCATCAAAAAGCATCATGATAATGTGAGCCTGTGGGGTGTATTAAATTGTTTAGCATTGGCTTATTATGTTCAAAAATGTATAATGTTCAAAAAGAGATTGATTTGTTTTTTGTTAAAAAATAAAGTTTTTATGCTGCTCTTTTAGTTGAAAATTATTTTTGCAGAACAATGAATTTAAATGAGTTTTCTTGTTGATGGTAGTGGTAGATTGAGCTCATAATATGTGAATATATCATTCGGTGACACTTAATTTAAAAGTTACACAAACGTTACTGAGATCATTACTTTAAGGAAGACACAAACCTCATGCCTGTCAATATAAAGATACACGCTAAGTTGTTATACTACTGTTTAAAAGTTTGAGGTCAGAAAGTTAGTTTTTTTAAAAGAAATTAATACTTTCACTCAGCAAGGAAGAATTCAATTGATCAGAAGTAGCAGTAAAAAGATGTTACAAAAGATTTCTATTTCACAAATAAATGCTGTTCTCTTCAACTTACTGTTTATCAAAGAATCCTGAAAAAAATGTATCATGGTCTCCACAAAAATATTAAGCTGCAAAGCTGTTTTCAACATTGATAATAAGAAGAAATGTAAATTAGAAGGATTTCTGAAGGATCATATGTAACTGAAGACTGGTGTAATGGCTGCTGAAGATTCAGCTTTGCCAGCATAGGAATAAATTACATTTTATAATATATTAAAGTAGAAAGCAGTTTTTTTTTTATTGTAATAATATTTCACAATAATACCTTGGTGGAAGTCTTTATTCTTTCAAAAACACTTAAAGGAGTCTAATGTTTGAATGGCAGTGTACATACTTAATGTTGATAATAAAAAAAATGTGGACATAATAATGCACCAGTTACCCGCAAACTTGTAAATTATAGCCTATGAAGTTTCTAAACAGCTACATAAATAATTCTGCAAACATATAGAGCCAAATGTATATTTATACAATTTGACCTTAAAGTCCCTTGATTTTATGACATACAGGTTCTAAAAGAAAGAGAAGTGCAGATGTTTGGTTTGCTTCTACACTCTTAAAAATAAAGGTGCTTCATGATGCCATAGAAGAACCTTTTTGTCTAAATGGTTCCATAAAGAACTTCTAACATTTGAAGAACCTTTCTGTTTCACAAAAGGTTCTTTGTGGCGAAAGAAGGTTCTTCAGATTACAAAAAGGTAAGAAAGAGATGGTTCTTTAAAGAATCTTTGACTGAATGGTTCTTTGTGGAACCAAAAATGGTTCTTCTATGGCATCGCTTGAAGAACCTTTTGAAGCACCTTTATTTTTAAGAGTGTAACTCAACGTTGCAAATTATATTGCTGCGAAGAAAAATTCTGACTTTTTAAGCAGGTCAGCTGTCCGACTATAACCTCACTGCTAGAATTCCCACCTATCTGCTGAAATGTATTTGGCAAAATCCAAATCCATTTAAAGAGACAGTCTACTGCTGAGCCTTCAAACTGCCTCCAAACTCACATCTCATAATGACACACAAACATTGTGACTTCAAGAAGAAAATGTGCATATGTGCGTATAACATGATGTTTTGGACATATTGCATATTTTAAAGGGCTTTGAGGAACATTTAAATATCAGGGTACTAAAACAGTAATGAAAGGCCTTATGGAAACACATAAATAGATTTGTAAATGTGTAAATATGGATAAGAAAGAAAGGTTTACCGGAACAGCTATTGCTGATTTGTCCTTCAGTTTTCCAATATGCGTGAATCCATCTAGGTTTACTTGTCCTCTGGGTGCCAGCTGCTGTGAATCTGTTGCTGTACAGTCTGTTATCAGGCTCACAGAACCTTTTTTGACAAGCAATAAAATCTTGTGCCACTGAGAATTGAAGAGGAGGGCTTGGTAAGGGAATAAAGCCATCATCTGTCTGTTCTCTTGGGTTCTGTAGGAGAACTCCACAGACAGGGCCTCCCCGTTGAGTCTGACTGCAAGCTGTTCGTTTCCATTCAGATCTTGCATTTGCCACAAATTCCAACTCTTACTCTGTGTATTTCCACTCATTCGATAGGCTGCAGAAAATGCAAATTCCTCAGGCAGCCCCGTGGGAAATGCAGATCTGATTGAAGGAACAATATCAAGACTAAATTAGACCAGATTATGAACAGAAATTATATCTGGATTTATCCGACTGTACTGATTGAAGTCAACAATTAGATGACATGGAAACATACCAAGCTGAACATTATTAGCATGGTTACTATCTACAAAAACAATTATAGTGGTTCTAATGAAACTGTAATGGTATCAGATGGTAATACCACACCATGGCACTGCCACTGAATGATTATTGTAATCATGTACCATAGTATTTTTGTCTCAATCTTCAAAAAATTTTAAATTTGAAAAATACTGCTGCAATGTTCCATGGAATGATGCAATATTTTTTTGTATTGGTTTGTTATCAATGCATTTAAAATATAATAATAATAATTATGCAAATAATTTCGTTTTGTAATTCAGCACCATGGACAGAGGAAGTTCCATCAATGACCAGTAGATGTCGCCACATGTCAACAGTACAAGTCATTTTCAAGCGTTGCCCTGGTTACTGGGTTAGAGATTTTCTGATAAAGGGGAAATTGCAAGCACTAAGTCTATATCACTGGGGAAAGCAATAGAACAGGGGCTCTCAATCAGGGGCTCAATACCCACTAGGGGGCCTCAGCACACTTTCACGGAAGCCACAAGATGGCTTAAAATTATTTAAGGACAACACCAGGTTTAAAATTAGCTAACACAACAAAAATTAAAATATGAACTGGAATCATATTTCTTAATTTAATTTGTTGCCTTAACAACAGCCATGTTTAAGCTCCTGGGTTCTTATGATCTTGGAAAACCTGGATATTAGGGAAATTTTTAAAATTTTGGTTTGCAGACCAGGAAAAGTAATGGAAATGATTGATCATTTCACTTCACTTCAATGATTGATGATTGAAGACATTTAAAAAAAAAATTATATAAATATAAAAAAGCTTTTTATATCAATTTTTAAAGTATTTATATAAATGTAGTCAAGCTCATTTACGATGTGTGAGTAAATAATAATGTTATCACAGACTAGAAAAGTCATGTAAAGTCACTGGTAATAATGTAAACCATGCAGGACATTTATTTATTGGAATTATGGAATTTAATTATTTAAATTACTTACAATCTTATATAATTATTTTACTGTATTGCCACTCCAATGAGAAGCCTTGGAGCTAAAAAGGTTGTGAACCACTGCACTAAACCGTCAGTTTGGTGAGTCTTATAAGCTGTCATATAAAGACTCTGGCTGCTGGCTGTGCTGTAAACCTGGACACACCAAAGGTCTTTTTTTTTCATTTCTATTTACTATTCCATGTCTACCACAACAGTTCTATTTCTCAAATTTAATTAGCAAGGCAGGTGTTAAAAGCGTGCTGATATAATGTCTATGAGTGAGTAATAATTTGCTTATCCATTCAACAACACTTATTAATTCAGGAAAGCAATTGTGATGTTCAGAGACACTCATATTGATTATTCTTTGACTTTGTAGTGTAACTGGCAATATTGTATATAAATGAACTTCTTGTCTATTGAACTATTGTAAGAAACTAAATCACACTCGGAGTCACACTTGAAGCTGTTCCAAGTCCTTAAATTAATTAAACCTTTTGCAATATTTACTTGGATTTTCTTAAAAAACAATACATATATTTTTGGAAGCAGACTCCAAATATAGCTCTATCCAAAATTAATATATCATGCAAACACTACCACACAAAAGCAGTTTAACATCTCCATAACTGGTCACCATTCAGGTAAAACAGCTTCTAGTTTCCATTTTGGGATATCTCACTGTTCTTGAGCATAAGTTTTAGTCCCCCCCCCCCCCCCCGGGTGGAGGGTCTCTGTTAGAGGTGTTTACCTGGTGTTTATCCTGAAGTTGAACTCGGGGCCAATCTTATATGCAATATGCTGAGATGTCGTTCCAGGCACCTTCTTCACCGTCCCTCTCCTGGCCAACTCGGCAATGTTGAACTGAGTCATTATGTAAAATCCTATGGGATATTAGAGAGACTCAAGTTAAAGAACAACATAGTTATTCCAAATGTATGTACTGTTTTTGAGATGTTTACCTGGAAATAGGCCATTCCCATCTTTAGTTTGAGGACACAGAGTTTGGTCCGTCTGCAGGTGACTCATACTGGAAAATGGCATGACTGGAAAAAATTGCATTATTGTTAAATAGCAAATGAAATCTTTTTTGCAACTTTTATTGCTTTGCTTTGTCTTTCCTTTTGTTTCTTTACTCCTCCTCCCTGTGTTTGTGAGTTTGATGAACACACATTGCTTGTGGGAGTTCTGTGTTGACTGTGTGAGCAACACAATAACACTGTGTTTGAAAAGCTGAGCCACCTTTGTCTCCTTTGAGTTCAAGCATTTTATTGTTTTCACTTTTTTTTTCCAAGTCTGGCTAAAATCTTAATGCTCTGAATTCTTATTTTATACCAAACCAGAAACCCACCAAAATCACTTATAGTTCTAAATCATTGATCTTGAAGGTACTTACTGTGTGCATGAAGACCAGTGCAGAAGCATCGTTTGATCACATTACACAAAAGGTAGAGACAAACTTCCCTAGAAAATGAAAGTATATGAATTGTTTGTGATTGAGAAATACATATTTTTTAGTATGCATCAAATATATAAATATAATGTAAATTAAATTGTGCATTTAGGTATCCAATTATAATTAAAGAATACATTTGAATGAACCTCTTGAAATATACAATACATACAAAATGAAGAAGCATGTTATGCATTACCTCCAGATCATTTTTCCTGATTCTCACAGATGTTGGTCTCACACATGAGGCATCTGATCTGAGGAGCCCACCCAGATGTCACCAAACCAACTAACTGAACATGATCTGCAGCTGTCCAGTGAGGTGAGGAACAGCTGACAACCCCAAACATGATGCTGCTACTCATTAGTCCTGGAGGAGGGAACTGGTCCTTTAGTTCCTTTAATGTTAAACAAAGGTAAAGTGTGACATCTTGGACTTTTAGAATTATTGATGAACATCTAATGGTTGAGACCAGATTAGCTTTTTGAATTTTAATTGTGAAAATCCAGTTGAAAAAAAAACATGGCAGATCCTTTAAATATGAAAACTTACTTACAGGCTGTGAGTCAGAACAGCCGGAATTGAAGTCTACTCTACCAGGATCAGGAAACAGTCCTCCATAAAATGTGCTGCACACACCTGAATATTTGGGTTGAACTGTTCTGGAACAGTGTTGTAAATACAACTTAACCACTGATTTCTAATTGTGTCCTCTTTTGGAAGGCCAAACAAAGGAGTTTCACTTTCACAACGAAACACACAGCGGGCTAGAGTGAGCGGAGGCCAGCGGACTTGAGAACTGCGCGGCCGGCGGGATTACGGCAACCACATGTGACGACCCCGGGCTAGACTCCACTTCATCCACGGTGATAGCCGATCCGGCGATCCAAAGCGCGAAGTTGATGTATTTCCTCAGCGACCAGCACGGATCAGCTCCAGGCATGACGAAGCGGATATAATCCTCTTTTGGAAGGCCAAACAAAGTAGTTTCGCTTTCACAACGAAACACACAGCGGTGGCGGCGGCAACAACAATACTACAGCGAGAATAAAAGTTACGCCTTCTTTCTTTGCGTGAACATTTGGGCGGTGTTATGCAAATCTTCCCACACAGTGACGTAGACATGTGGGGGCGTATTTAAACAAGGCGTTTTAGGAGGGCGTGGACAAGTCTTAACTTTTATAAAGAATATCTCTTTGGGTTTGAGACTTTAGTCTTTGCAACTTTAGGGATCTTTTCCATGCACGAACAGCTTGTAACACTCCAAAGAGAAAGGAACATTTGAAATTGCATCATATGACCCCTTTAAAGTAATGCAATAATGATTACTGTTGTTTTGATATTTGTGTGTGTCCTATCTATGGTTTAAAAATGGACAAAGACTCAAATTCACATGCAAAGAAATGCTTTCAGATTTAGTCTTAATATACAATAAGAAATGCACATAATATTGATACCCTTTAAATATTTTGGGTAAATGCATTGGGTTTGTTTCTTGTTATCCTGTTTTATCTATTGTTTAGAACACCAAGGCTAATTATTATTATTTAACAATATAATGATATAGAAAAAAAGAGTTTCAGGTCTTCAATCAATCAATCAATCAATCAATCAATAAACAACCAGTGATGGTTTGCTAGTCTAAGCATGGTTTATGGTCTTCCAGTATGGTCATTATTAGTCTGGTCAGCTGAAATGTGCCATAACTAGGCTACTTTAAACCAGGAACCAGCAAGGGACCAAAAAACAATATATATATAGTTTTGTTTTGTTTTGTAAATAATATAGCATAATAGTTTCTAATATAATATTTATCTTTATTCGACATAGCTGTCTTCTCCAGCACCTTCAAAAAACTAAAATGTCTGAAGTGAATCATTATAATAAGGAAGGGAGTGAATAACGTTTTCAATAAATAATAAGGGCAGGAATCATATAGCCTACTAACGCCTTTGATAGGAATCGGTGTTGTACCGGCTTGTGTGAGCGCCTCCCTTAAACTCACGCTTACAACACACAAAACACAAGTTTGGACAATATTTACGATCTACGACTCTCACCGCTGACCGTATGGAGATGTGATTCATTCCCCCATCCAGTCTGACCGATCTGTTGTTTTAAGTCTGCTGTGAAGACGGAGCGTAAGCGAATTTTCAACGGCATGCCGAGGAATTAAGCAGCCGGGTGATCGGAGCGTCGAGGGCTGGATCGCTCAGAAATCCAATCCGCGGATTGAGGCCTAAATTCCCGAAGCGGATACATGTATGTATTTTTTTTAATTATATAGCAGCCAGATATTTGATAACTATAACTGTTTTTTGCGTTTCCCATTGTAGGTTTGATAACGCATCAGTTAACCTAGGCAAATAGTGTTACGTTTGTGAAGGCTAGTCATTTGACAAGCAAAACAGGCTAACGCTAGAGCCAACTGCCTTTTAGGACGTAAATCCACACGACATGAATTAAAACCAAAAGCTATGTCAACACATCATGTTTAAATGTATTTGTTAATGTAATTCATAATAAAATAAATTGGGTAGTAACGTTTAGTTGCAGTATCAAATATAATCAAATGCGTGTTTGAATGTGTTATTTGAGAAACTTTATTTAATTGTTATTGGTTAGGCTTATATGTGTTTCATATGTTTTTATGTCTTTTTTATATAGGGTTGTGTTTATCAGTTGACATGAGAAGAGAAGATACTAAACCGAGTCGGGACGGGTGAGTCATTTACACTAATAATGTTCTCAAATCACTTAAAATAATATGTAATGTGTGTATAGGCTATATATACATTTTGTGAAATAAAACGCCAAAGTATGGGTGAAATAACGGTCCCTCTTCATTTAGTCTAACAAATATATTTATATAAAAACGAAACAATATATTTATTCTGACCTGTATACTAAATTTTAGTATATTTCAAGTGACTCACAAATTCTTACTGACAAATGGGTAAAACCTAACGTTAGTTGTTTGAAGAATAAAGCAAAGATTGATACATATTTAAAATTGCAACTAGTTTTTTTGGGGCTGCACTGTGATCCTTTTAATGTCATCTAATGATTCTTGTTCTAAATATGCCTGACAATATTTCTTGTTATATTGTTACACTAAATAAATAAAAAAAATTCTGTAAGTCATGGTAAAATATATGATAGTCATTATTTTTTGCTCAGAAGTTTTTAAAAATCAAACAGGACGCATTCTAATATATGAGAAAAAATGAAAGCTTTCATTAAACTCTCATTGTTTTGCTTGCTTGAAAACTGAAATCTCATAGATTAAATGAAGCCGTTTGATTTGAAGACCCAAACGTCTGAAAAAGGTACAGTAGAGTGTACATCAATTATTCCTATGAATTGTGATCTTAAGAATTTGGCAGATAAGCACAATATTTAGGATGAAATAACAGACTTGGATTGTACAGAAACATATGGCATACTAAGCTCATGGTAGATCTCGAAATGTTTGTTATTGCTAAAAACAGTTTCTCTATGAAGGAAATGAATGGTTACTTCAGATCTTGACTCTTGTGTCATTGAATCTGAGAGAGAGTGAGCAGAAGAAAGCATAAAACAGTAGGGCATTCAAGGATATGAACATATGCCAAGCAGTAGGGCAACATTGATATCATAACTTATTTTTTACAGGCACTGCTCAGAGGAAGGAAAGTGGCTGCCCTTAAACAAATAAGGCCTGTTTTCTGTTATTCGTATCTGTGCAAGCAGTGCTGAGACAGTGGGACGGGGCTTTTGTGCTCTTATCACCAGCTTAACACATGTTTGGAAGGAAAATCTTACTGTGGTTGATCTGATTTGACTTTGTGGTTTGCATGTGATAGGCGACTGCAGCTTGCCTCTCATTTAAGGTAGCTAATCTGTATTAATGAAAGCTAAACCCCCTGATAATGCCACAAAGCACAAGAAATCCTCCAGAGCGGGGCAGTCTAGCCAGCGTTAGTGGAGGTATTTGCATCGAACCGTCTGAAGTGTGCTGGACTTGTCAGGATCTTACATCACACCTCATTACTGTAACTGTGACTTGCAAATAAGGGTGAATCATTCTTAAAGCCTGTGGGGTGTGTGAAAGCATTCTGTGGTAATTCAAAACAAGCATAAGCGCTGCTTAAAGATATTATGGTGAAGAGCATTGAGAATACACTGTAGGAATAGACGTGAATGCCATTGCTATATTTGTGGGGTTTAAATGTCAAGAGGTAGTCAGACTCGTCTTATGAACTTGGGTCAGAGTTGCTTAGTGAAGTGGAAGTGCATGAGGTTTCTTTTGTAACATTTTGTTCTGTCTTCTTAACAGTAATCTTACAAGCCACTTTCTGATTCTGTTCTCTTGTGAGATTTGTTAAAAGTGTGAGTTGTGCATTTTAGAAATTGTTAATTTTTGTGTTAAGTCATTACATAGGTATAGTTAGTATATGCAAAAAATTAATAAAAATAATATTTATTTAAAACCTGTTTTTTTAAATTATGATTATCGCTGAACTTGCACTACTGTTCAGAAGTTTTCAAATAAAGGCTTTATTTATTTATTTATTTTTACTTTCCATTGTTTAGAGAATCCTGAAAATGTATCATGATTTCCACAAAAATATTAAGCAGCACAACTGTTTTCAACATTGATAATAAGAAATGTTTCTTGAGCAGCAAATCGGCTTATTAGAATGATATTCAGCTTTGCTGTCACAGAAATAAATTACATTTTAAAATATATAAAAAAAATAAAACAACTATTTAAAATTGTAGTGATATTTCACAATATTGCTGTATTTTACTGTGTTTCTGATCAAATAAATACAGCCATAAGAGACTTTTAAAAACATGAAACATTTTACCTTTGAACATTAATAGGTCGGCGCTAAACCCGTAACTCCGGAACCCCAGAAGCTATCGACACGGGGGTGGTCTCATTCAAAAGAGGACCTCGAGACGTACACTCTATTCGTGTTCGAGAGGGTTCCTCGAGCTGATGGGATCCCCCGGATTTGGTGCAGATTTGCCGCGCCTTTACGGCGATATGGCCGTTCAAAATTCCAATGGTTTTCCATAGACTTAAGCTTTAAAGAGTTTCATCCAGGTCGCCAGTAGCAAACAATGGAGCATGCTCTGCTGGACAAACTAAGTAATTACACCATTTCAAGCATTTTATCTGCGTTATATTTTCTGTAAAAAAAAAATTCATATCGGCGGCATATTTGCCGATACTGATATATCGGCAACAGGCTCATATCGGCTGATAATATCAGCTAAACGATATATCGGTCGGGCTCTAGTACTTTGGTACCAAGTCAATACTTACATTTGCTGACAGGGATCTGCTTTGGTTGCACATGTATGTGTATATTTTCTTAAATATTTTCACACATTTCATTTTAAAGCATTTTTTGGTTATATTTCAGTGTATAAATGTTCCCACTTCTTCTCTGGTTCTTCCACATGTTATGACACAACTGTTCAATCCGTTTATCTGTAAAAACATGATGATTACTGTCCTGCTGACAGGCATCTGCTTTGGTTGCACATGTATGTGTATATTTTCTTAAATATTTTCACACATTTCATTTTAAAGCATTTTTTGGTTATATTTCAGTGTAGAAATGTTCCCACTTCTTCTCTGGTTCTTCCACATGTTATGACACAACTGTTCAATCCGTTTATCTGTTTTTCCGCAGTTTTGCTGCCGATCGTTTGAGACAGGCCCTCCTCCAGCCCTGAATCCAGCATGACGGAGGTCCAGGCCACAGTGGAGTTCTCTGTGGAGCTCCACAAGTTCTATAATGTGGATCTCTTCCAAAGAGGGTAAGAACATGTTCTAATACCCTTCTGTTCCGCTAAAGATCTTATCCCGGAGAAAGGGTCATTCCAGGTCGGGTTGCATACACCGATCAAATATTTTCAAGGTTGATCTTGGTTAGAAGCCATGACTAAAACAACAGGAATAGGAATGAACTGCATTTGAAAACGTTTGAATAGTTTGGCAATGTTTTATCAGGCTCCTGCTCCTCAACAAGATTAATCTTTTTCTGTAGAATGAGCAAAGATTGTCTAGTTTATGTAGACAAATGGTGGTGAACGGTGGCATGTGTTTGTAGTAAGATCCATTTAGAAGGAAGTTAATAGTGAATGATATTCATACAAGGGTATAAATGTGTTTCACATCCCTTTGTATATCGCTTTTTTGGTCTTAGTTTGTATTAATGTTGAGCCTAATTGGTAAACCATGTTTTGTTCTTGACATCTTAAATAAAGCTGTTTTGTTGACTGTAAAATGCAATACAGAAACTTGCAGCCTGCAGCTCTCGTCTTCATTTAGGCACTCCATATGAGATCGTCTTCACTGATATTAATAACATGCAGTGCTCTCTTACAGTCTTTACAGTCTCGCTGTCGTTCCTGCCATTGCTTGCCGGCACGAGTCTCAGCATCTAAATGTGCACCAGCTTTTCTTAGAATTCATAATTTAGGAGTCTTTTCACAACTATTTTTGTTCAAGCATGCCACACATGTCTGCTTGTATGGTTGTGTTTAATGTTGCACAGTTTTATTCTCCCTGAGTTGGCTAGCAAGAGAGGGACACCTCAAAATAAGTTTTTTTTTGTTTGTTTTTTTAAAGCCATGGCCCAAAATTGACCCTAATCCAATTCCCAAATGAGAGTAAATACAACAGAGTTACTGCAATATGTACAATATGTATGTATTTCCGCCCGGAACTGCTTCCCTTTACAACAGTGAGCGCAAGCTACATTAAAGTGATTATTACGTTTTGAATATGGATATTTTTCTTACAAAAACGCATTGATTCGCTACAGAAGGCCTTTGTTCACCCTCTGGAGCCATGTGAGACACTTTTTTTTATGGATGGGCGCTTTTTATTTAACTTCTTTTGGACTGATGCATGCAACACCCGCTGAGTGCCATGAAACCGCATGAAAGATCAAAGACAATTTTTAATATAACTCCGACTGGATTCGTCTGATTCATCATTTTTGGGTGAACTAACCCTTTAACCCTCTATTTAAAGAAAATTATATTCCAAGTGCACCACACATTGTTATCAACTTGATGTAAATGTTAAACAAATCACTTAAGTATCTTTGCAGAAAAGATGCATGAACTACAACTACATCTTGTAAAAGCTTGTCTTATTAATGCTTAAAAAAAATCTCAAGTCAAGTTAATTCAAATTCAAAATGACTGAAGGTATAACACCAGTACTATTATTAACTATAAATGTTCTATAAAAACAACAGCATGTCAGCCTGTCACCATGATGCAAACATGAAATATCAGACCTACAGTAGAAGTTACAGGTTTTTTTATTCGCTTGCGCTGCTTTTCAATTGTTTTTCTGTGTAAACATGGACACGTTTGACTGTTGCACTTGCATTTCTTGCAGCGTCTCATGCAATAAACGGCATTATAAAAATGCGGCACTCAAGTTAAAAGAAGTTCACGCCCATCTTCTTGTATGTTTTTCCTATTCCACTGCCTTCGTCACATCTTTGTCAACAGAAAAGCGCATTCTGTATGAATGGCACCTAGCGATATGAGCGCGTCACACGTGAGCGGTTAATCACGTGCGCCGACATGTGGTTGGATCGTTGCTTTCTCTTTACTGTTATCATTAGCATATTGTAAAAGTGTCAGCCCTATCGAGAGTACCTCTACACATAAACAACTTATGCGCGTGATGCTGTTAATGTAAAACACGCATGTGCTGAGCCTTGTTTATGTGCAGAGGAAAGCAATGCGCATGCATTATGGAACTTTTTTTTTTTTTTTTTGTTTTTTTGGTAAAAAAAATT
>NW_015505476.1:1283326-1301530 GCF_001515645.1 Sinocyclocheilus grahami | reverse complement strand
ACCCTAATCCAATTCCCAAATGAGAGTAAATACAACAGAGTTACTGCAATATGTACAATATGTATGTATTTCCGCCCGGAACTGCTTCCCTTTACAACAGTGAGCGCAAGCTACATTAAAGTGATTATTACGTTTTGAATATGGATATTTTTCTTACAAAAACGCATTGATTCGCTACAGAAGGCCTTTGTTCACCCTCTGGAGCCATGTGAGACACTTTTTTTTTATGGATGGGCGCTTTTTATTTAACTTCTTTTGGACTGATGCATGCAACACCCGCTGAGTGCCATGAAACCGCATGAAAGATCAAAGACAATTTTTAATATAACTCCGACTGGATTCGTCTGATTCATCATTTTTGGGTGAACTAACCCTTTAACCCTCTATTTAAAGAAAATTATATTCCAAGTGCACCACACATTGTTATCAACTTGATGTAAATGTTAAACAAATCACTTAAGTATCTTAGCAGAAAAGATGCATGAACTACAACTACATCTTGTAAAAGCTTGTCTTATACATATTATATGTTCAGATATAATATGAGGAAAATGCTTAAAAAAAATCTCAAGTCAAGTTAATTCAAATTCAAAATGACTGAAGGTATAACACCAGTACTATTATTAACTATAAATGTTCTATAAAAACAACAGCATGTCAGCCTGTCACCATGATGCAAACATGAAATATCAGACCTACAGTAGAAGTTACAGGTTTTTTTATTCGCTTGCGCTGCTTTTCAATTGTTTTTCTGTGTAAACATGGACACGTTTGACTGTTGCACTTGCATTTCTTGCAGCGTCTCATGCAATAAACGGCATTATAAAAATGCGGCACTCAAGTTAAAAGAAGTTCACGCCCATCTTCTTGTATGTTTTTCCTATTCCACTGCCTTCGTCACATCTTTGTCAACAGAAAAGCGCATTCTGTATGAATGGCACCTAGCGATATGAGCGCGTCACACGTGAGCGGTTAATCACGTGCGCCGACATGTGGTTGGATCGTTGCTTTCTCTTTACTGTTATCATTAGCATATTGTAAAAGTGTCAGCCCTATCGAGAGTACCTCTACACATAAACAACTTATGCGCGTGATGCTGTTAATGTAAAACACGCATGTGCTGAGCCTTGTTTATGTGCAGAGGAAAGCAATGCGCATGCATTATGGAACTTTTTTTTTTTTTTTTTGGTGAACAAAGTATTCTCGTAGCGTTGCAAAATTACGGTTGAACCACTGATGTCACATGGACTATTTTATCAATATTCTTACTATGTTTCTGGGCCTGGGAACATTTCTGTTTCATTGCTGCCTATGCAGGGTCAGAGAGCTCTCGGATTTCATCAAAAATATCTAAATTTGCATTCTAAAGATGAACGAAGGTCTTACAGGTTTGGAATGACAAGAGGGTGAGTAATTAATGACAGAATTTTCATTTTGGGGTGAACTGTCCCTTTAACAGCCTGTACAACTTGAATTGTCAGTCATGTCTATAGCACAAATGGTGCAGGACACAAAGTGAGCTTTGGGTTAGCAGTTTAAATAGCTAAGTATGCATAGGTCATAGATATAGACAAAATAAATGCATTTCCGTATTTAACATGAGGATGCCATTTCTATTAGCAGATAATCTCAGAATACAATTGAGGTTAACTGCAGATTGCACCAGTTTCAGTATGTGCCAGAAACCTGAAATGACCCAGCATGCGGTACAGGTATTTGAACACTCCATACCTAGTCTTATAAGCATAGAAGCATGGGCATTTCAGCACACAAGAGCCTAATGGCCCATTCCTGTAATGTGATCTCTAGAGGCCATTGTGCAATATGAAAAGCCACAGTTTTATTCAGCACAGGTAAGAGTTAAGTTAATGTGCTGCCCACATCTCAAAACCAGTCACTAGAGGTGGGCGGTATGAGTATAAAACAGGTCGATTACTAGTATATAAAGTTATTTTTGCTGGATATCCATATCAAAAATGTTTTTTTTTGTGGTAAAATATGTTGTTTAAAGGGATAGTCTACCAAAAACTGAAAATTCTGTCATCATTTATTCACCCTAATGTCATTCCAATCTTGTATGACTTAAATTCTTCTGCAGAACATAAAAGAAAATATATTGAAGAATGTCGGTAATCAAATGGCCTCAGTTCCCATTTACTTCCATTATGTGGATAGAAAATAAAATGGAGGTCAGTGGGAACTGATACTGTTTGGTTGCCAACATTCTTTAAAATATCTTTTTTATGTTCCGCAGAAGATTATACAGTTGAGTAAATGATAGAATTTTCATTTTTAGATCTATCCCTTTAAGTTAGTCATACGTTTATGCAGCATCACACTTTCTATGTCGCAATGTAAATGTCTAAAGAGTCTGTTTTCAAAGCAAAGGAAGAAACACTAGATTATGGCCAGTGCTCAGTAGGGTTGTTTGGTGTCAACACAGCAGTTTGCAGTCTCAGGTTAACATTCCACATCTGCTGACATTGTTGCCGCAGGTCTAGCTAAAATACAGAGCCATTGGGTTTGCTCAGCTGTGCGACGGGAAGCACAACGCAACCGTCATTCTCCTCTTCAGGTCCTGCAGGGGGACTAGTTGTTTGTTCCTGTTCCCAGATCTGTGTTCTGGCCAGCCGGTTGTATTCTTGCGTATCTCCTCGCTCCCACAAAAGTGCCTCTGTGTGCTTTTGATGTCATGATATTCTTGTCAGAAGGAAAATTGCAGCTCTATTTTGGTTGCCTGAACTTCCTCTTTCATTGCAAATGCATGGGAGGATGGAGCACAGGATATAAACACGAGCTGTTTGGATACAGCCGTGTGCTGGAGCTCTCTGATGAGATCAGTGTGTCCGGATTATTCAGCCGAGCTCTGATGAGTAGAAATGAGGAACTGAGAGGGTGTGAGATATATATTTGCCTGTCACAGCAGCTTCTTCCTTTCTAAGAACCGCAGTAATGAGAGTAGCTGACCAGTTTCTTGAAAAAAAAAAAAAATGCAGAAACTATTTTTTTTTCAAGAGGTTTGGTTGTGTTATTGGTTTGTAAACTGAATTTTTCTGTGCTGAATACGGTATTAATATATTCTGACAGCGTTTTCTGCATTGCTGAATCTGTGGCGGCAAAAGAAATGACGCTTTAGCTGAGTTGTAGTCTGAATTCATTGTTATGAGGAGAAAAACAGGCACTGCAAAATAGCTAATTCGTTGAAAAAAATTAAATAAACAACTCCTTTTCAAATGTTATGATGTGTTATGAATAGGGATGCAAGATATATCGGCCACCATATCGGTATCGGCCGATAAATGCTCATTTTTTCTGTTATCGGTATCGGCCTGATAAGAAAATTTGGCCGATATCTTAAAGCCGATAAATAATGCATTATTTCCTTCAGAGACACTTCAGATGCGTGCTGTTCGTTTGCAGCCTTTTGTGCAATTGTACGTTGTAATATTGTGTTTATTTGATGTATTTTACTCACCGACGCTGCATTTATTTGTTTAAAAATGCATTCAAAACAGTAAATATTATTACAGTTACTATCTCTATTATCCTATTATACTATCTCCAGTCTTCAGTGTCACATGAATCTTCAGAAATCATTCTAATATGCTGATTTGCTGCTCAAGAAACCTTTCTTGTTATTGTCAGTGTCAGACAGTTGTGAAGTTATGATTTTAAGGAAACTGATAAATTAATACATTATTTTTATTAATAGAAAGTACAAAAGAACAGCATTTATTTGAAATACAAGACTTTTGTAACATAACTAAAGAATAATTAAATAGAATTAGACTCCGAGTATAGGGCTGCCACTAACGACTGTTTTTATTTCGATTAATCTATCGACTAATTTATCGATTAATCTAAACGATTAATTTCCAGCAAAATAAAAATCAACAATTTTACTTAAGAATATTTTATTAAACTATATTTCATTAAACCAAATGAAATCCAAAAGTAAAGTGCAACATAAATGCAAGAAGCAAGTGTCCATCTCATAGTCCAAATCACTGAAATCAAAGTTCAGTATTATAGTGTAAGAATGACAACATATCCACGTATTCTAGTCTACTTCTAATAAAATTATAATCAAAAAACACGTTTTAAAGGAGTATTTACCAGAAATATTATTTACCAGAATTTATTTAGGAGAAAAATTTAAATGTGCAGTATTTCTGAAAAAAAAAAAAAAAACTTAATAAAATCAATTAATTGGAGATGCTTTTGATTATTCAAATTTTATGGAACCATTAAAATAGAATCCAGAAAATAATGGAAAACAGAATTAGGTAAAGATAAAACTGTAAAACTCAATTAATTAGACAGGCACGCGCGCACACACACACAAATATCCTTACTCAACCAAATCAACATTTAATGTGCAAAAGAGAGAAAATGTCTAGACACTTCCCTATTAGGTATTAATTGCACAGGTTTCATTGACATGAAATGCTCTTTTAAAAAGTAAGTAGTGTATTTTTCGTTTTATTCAATTAGTCTAAAACACTTTGCTGACTTAACATTTGCAAAGTACAGAGGCAGTGATTTTCTCATATCAGTGAGAGTTTTAAATGTGTCCATAAATAGACATCATTATGTAACTAAAAGGCTTGAGCTGTTACTGTAAATAAGATGATGTGATTTTTACAGTACAGCAATTCTCTTGAGACCCCAGTCACATTAAGATGTCATGTAGGTTTCTGAAGGACCAAAATGAGCTCTAGTAGAGATACCTTAATACCTTAATACCTTCATTGAATAAGAAACTTTTCTCAAATCCAAAAGATTGTGTCACTAAAGGGAATTGGGTATTATCATAATGCAAAAACTTTTAATGCTCCTGCTGTTGATGCAGCGTTTAGTGATGCATCAAGTCCTCTTTCATGATTTGCAGGGCAAAACCTTCCTGGTATCGGATCAGTGCCTACAGCACGCCTTCAGCCTGCACCAGAACATGTGTGCCAGCTTGCTGCGGGCATATCAGGGCCTGTTCTGCTATTTAACCTCCCTGACCAAGAATCTTCCCGCATCCCAGCGCATAGAGCTAGGTATGTAGTCCGTCAGAGCTGAGAGAATAAGTCTTGTTTCCAACCTGAGTTGGAAGACTGAAATTATTTATTTTTAAAACATTTTTACACTGCACTTCAATCTTTGACCCTGTATAAAGCTTTTTTTGTAGCTGGCTGTCATGATGTTTTGCTTTAATTTGCTTAACAGGGTGTCATTTGAACAAAACTTTGATTACTAAAGCCAGTTTAATCGCTGAGTTTCAGTATGTGTATGTGTTCTAGGGGTGAGCAATATACACTACTGTCCAAAAATTTGCGGACTGTACATTTTTTATGTATTGTTAATCAGAAAGGATTTAATAAATTAATCATAAAAGTGACCAAAAAAATAATCTGTTTTAAATATTTTATAGTTCTCATATAAATCAAACAATGTATCATGGTTTCCACAAAAATATTAAGCAGCACAAATGTTTTCAACATTGATTAAAAAAAAGGGGAAAAAAGGTTTCTTGAGCACTAAATAAGCATATTAGAATGATTTCTGAAGAATCATATAACTCCAAAGACTGAAGTAATTATTACTGAAAATAATTTGCCGTCACAGGATCAAATTATATTTGAAAATATATTAAAATTTTACATTTCACAATATTATTACTTAATTTTGAGCAAAAGAGAAAAAAATCCAAAACATTTAAAAATTTTTTTAAAAAATCCCTCCAACCCAAACTTTTGAACAGAAGACCATAAGAAATTAGTGTGGTAGAAATTTTAATTTAGGGAGAATATTTAGAAGAACTTGTTAGGGGAAAAAATACTATATATATATATATCATTTTCTCCACTGAACATTTGGAAGTACATTTAGAGACGCTGGTTGAAACTCCTGGGGCTAAAAGTCAGAATTGTACATTTTCAGTGCTCCATAATATTTGTATATATATATATATATTCTTTTAATTGTAAGTGATTATATTTATTACATTTAAACTTTTATATATTAATGTTTATTTTATATAAGTTTTATAAAATATTATTTTTTGCTTATTGCCTTCTATATCTATATCTATCTGTATATCTGTTTTGTTGTATATGCTTTGGATCATTTGCTTTCACATATTAATATATATGTTTTAATCTCATCAGAGCCCATCAGATCACTAAATACTCACTCACACTAATGTAACCATTCACTTGAAAATCTATTTAGAGACTCTTGAAGAGCTGCTGTTCTGGACATTTACGTGTTAATGTTTGTTTAACTGCATATTGTATGCCTCTGCCCTCTCTTATGTATGAGTCAGCATGCGGATGCTTTAATCTCCCATTTTTGTGTGTTTGGACCTCAGAACTAGTCTATAATACGTCTTTCCCTCCAGAACATTCACTGTAAGCCCTCACTCACTCAAAGCTAAACTACTCACCCCTTGCTGCTTCTGACATTGACTGAACTTGCATGTATTTAAGGGTTCATTTTAAGCTCAAACAGCAAAAGGGGAGAGTGAAAGTTTTAAACGTGCCTATATGTGCAATCCCACCACTAGCCAAGCCCAGCATGCAGGTCCTTTATGAACGAGTTCTCAGAAGACCTTACCCTCCAGGCCAAAGGCACGTCTACATAGGTATGTCCCTCCAAAGCCGACCCTCAAAATCGCTCCACATGCCTCTTGCCTTTCATTCGTGTCTTCTTTTAGCTTTCTTTCTTCCGTTCCCTCTAACTTGGATGTTTGTCACTTGTTTGGCAAGTGTCCTTCAGTGAGGGAGCTTTTAGCTCAACTTAGTCATCCTTTCCTTTAGTAGTATCTCAGATCTCAGGCTGACTTGGGATCAGTCTTATTTCTTGAACGTTGCTGGTATTCTCTGTACTTTGACTCCTACTTCCTGTGCTGTTGATCCTCTAGATCACTCTCATGTGCTGTCAATCACAGGCTCTTCAGACAGACCCTTGTCTCTCATTCACTCCATACTGCTGCTGTAGGACCAACATTTTTACTCTTCTTTTTTTCCTTTTTTTTTTTAGAGGAACTTGATGTGGAGGCCCGACTTAATGAGCTTTGTGAACAAGTCAAGGTATGTCAAGGGAAGTTATTACCATTTAATACAAAAAATACAGAGCAGGATGTGTCCCAAACAAGTCAATCTCTTTATTAAACTTTATAGAATGTTATAGAACTTTATTGAAGGGTCTTGTTACCACCTGGCAACATTTGTAAAGCAGAATTTGGTTATTTTATAGTTTATGAGCAGTGTTGCTCATTTATAAGTTATAGGCCAAAAGTTTGGAATGTGAATCAACAAATCAGTATGTAAAATAAAATGAATATGAATAATGATGTGTTTTGGTTTGCATCCATCAATTTTCAATGTTTCAATTATACAAACATAGGCATTACAACTTGGTAATTTAATGTATAAATCATTTTTGTTGAAGCAAAAATAAATACATTGTGAGATATACCATTATTATAATATAACATAATCCATAAGTTAAGGTCATGACTCTCACCGCTGTGGTTGTTGCTTGGCTGGTATATCATGATGGTGTACTACACTCTTTTATATTTATGGTTGTGTGTATGTATCTTGTAGCAGAGGGCAGAGAGCCCAGATGAGTTGGCTGAACTGGTGAACATGAATTTGGCACAGCTGTGCTCTCTGCTCATGGCATTGTGGGGGAATTTCCTGGAAGTGGTGTCCCTAAATGAGCGGGTCTCTGCGCTGTTGGCCCAGGAGCACCATACACTACGGGTGAGTTGTGAGATTTTTATCATATGCATATTCTAATTGCGTACTTTCATTGTGTTATGCATTGCATTCTGACACATCTTGTAACACAAAGATGCAAGAAATTGATGTTGCATATTTAGGAGTGTTTGTGCACAGTATATTTCTGGCTTTACTTATGTTGTATTTACAATTTTAGGTGCAAAGATTTGCAGAAGCTTTCTTTTGTCTTGAACACCCAAGACAGAGTGCACTGGCTTACCAGGAACTGCAGTACGGCTTCGAATATCATTACTGTAATGTAGTTATTTAGCACACAGAGAAGATGTGAATTATCATGATAATTCAAATTAACTACTTTATTCAACAGTGCTCACAGTCACCAACAGATGACCACAGCTATCAAGAACTCCTCCTACTTCTTGTCCTTGCCACCTCTTCCTGTTGAATGTGCTGATCTTGATGGGGATGTGAACTCCCTACCAATCATATTTGAGGACAGATATTTGGAATCAGTTACTGAAGGTATGTGTAACGGCACTTCTGGATCAATAACATTATAATCTTTGATTATCCTTTTAACCATCAGCTCATATATATATTAGGGATGGGAAGATTCCCCGATTTGCTCGGTGCATCAGCATAAAAAGTTAACGATGCGGTGCATCGGTTTAAAAAGTGTGCATCGGCTACAAGTTGTCATTTATATCACGATGCATCGTTTCTAACATAGTTGCATCGGTAAAAAACGATTTATTTATATATAATTACTTGTGGGTGCGCTATACTTTTATTGTTTAGAAAGTGATCAATATTTTATAAGTAGATTGATATCTCCTCTCTAAACTGTTTCTCAAGCACGCTCTCTCATCACCGCTGCTGCTGCGTGAATAAGACGCATCATCACAACACCACGGAGACTCGAGGAAAAACTGGGATTAAAGTCCAAAACATGACTTGAAATAACCTAACAAATCAATAGGGGCTAAAGCGGTTCCATTAACGACTAATTAAATTCACATTCCCTCACTAATTTGTGCACGCTTATTCTTAAGCAGACCTTAATGTCGATCATGTATCAAATCGATCCTCTATGACAAACGGCGAATATATCTGTGCTGTTTAATGCATTTGAGATGTTGTGTTTTCCTCGGTGCATAACTGACTTGTCACAGGTATATTTTTCATCTGTAAATGTTAGAAATCATGCAAACATATCCATTTTGCTGTCAGGAGTGGGCGAGGCTGACGCACTGTTGTATCGAGTCATGAGATGCACATCCCTAATAATATATTTTATAAAACTATTTGATTTTGAAAGTGTTCAAGATTTGTGCAAGCTTTAAAGTATGCTTTTGCTGGACAAAAAAAAAAACTAAATCAGGGGTGTTTGATCCTACTTCTACAGGACCACCTTCATAGATAGTTTAACTCCAACCTATCTGGTTCAGTTATGTGTTTTATAAGGGTTAGAGCCTAACTAACTTTGGCCCTCCTGGAGCACCAAGGACTGGACACACCTGAACCAAATGTAGTGAAAAGGGACAAGACCTTTGAAATGTCAGATTTTGTGCTAGTTCATGCTGTCTTTAAGATAAACTTGGTGTGGCATAGTGGTTTGGTTATAAAAAGCTTAAAGGTTCAGACCCTTCATAAGGCAATTCACAATTATTTCCTTAAAGGGCAAGTTCACCCAAAAATGAAATTTCTGTCATTACCCAATCTCTTGTTGTTCCAAACCTGTACACAAATTAAGATATTTTTGATGAATTCCGAGAGCTTTCTGTCCCTCCCATCGACGGCATGGCTCTTAACACGTTCAAGGTTCAGAAACGTAGTAAGTGCGCAAAGAAAACAAAAAAAACAACTTTATTCAACAATTCGTCTACGCCACGTCTCTCTGGCGCCATTTTGGAGAGTATCACATACGTAAACAACGTATGTACGTGGATACGTTGTTTATGGTTTGATCTGAGCAAATTGTTGAATAAAGTCGTTATTTTTGTTCCCTTTCGATACTTCACTCGTACTGCGTCTTGCTAGACGCATATAGGGAAAAAGCCTTTTTTCTCCTGAACTGAAGCCTATTCATTCACGCAGTGAAACTGCACGGCCATTGGTTCGTGCAGAGCTTAAAAAACGAACCAATGGCTCAGCAGTGGCAGCTTACAAAAAGTATTCCCGTAGCTTTGTAAAATTACGACTGAACCACTGATGTCACATGGATTATTTTAACGATGTCCTTACTACGTTTCTGGACCTTGCTCGTGTTAGGATCCTTGCTGTCTATGGGAGGGTCAAAGAGCTCTCAGAATTCATCAAAAATATCTTAATTTGTGTTCCAAAGATGAACAAAGATCTTACAGGTTTGGAACGACATGAGGGTGAGTAATAAATTCATTTTTGGGTGAACTATCCTGTTAATGTTAGTTTGCACAATGGAAACAGTCCCTGTAGTTAAGTGACTATTCACTTAGGATAAATAGTCTGCTAAACTACTACTTACCATATTTCTTCTACCCTGAAGATCGAGATGGTCCATGGCTTGGTCTTCACAACACCAGGAGCAGCTCTGTGTCCACTAAAGCAGACAGGTCCAACTCAAAGGACTGCCTTGCTAGTGGATTGGGAGGCCTTGGCCCGTACCCAGATAAGCAGCAAGCTGCCCTTGCCATGGCTTGGCCTGAACAGAATGAGCCTCCCCTCAAATCCAAAGCCAAATCTATCAAGCTAAAGAAGAATGCCAAGACTGAAAATTCAAAGAAGCTGATCAGGCAGATCTCGAAAGACTCCGTGGTCCTCACAGGCTACAAGAACTTGAAGGTTCCTCATGGTGAACCGACCACCAAGTCCAAAGAAGTTGACACTCAGTGCAATCCGAAAGACGAGCTAGATGATGTAGGCAAATATATCCACCAGAATGAAACTGCAACCACGCATTGTGCTCAGAATACTAAACACTGCACCACAAGTGACATTCAAGGCGATGTTGGCATCCAGAGCGACAGCTTTTCCAATCTTTTGAGTTTGCAAATGCAGGCTAGGCCCCAGGCAGGTACTGGAGCAGAAGCCGCACAAAGCGCAGCTGCCAGAATTGATTTAACACATCCACCCGCTGGGCTCAGACATATTGATGTCAAACCGAGCGACAAGGACCCCTACCAGGGCGATAAGGTCACCATTCTCTTACCGCACCACTCAGATCCAGCCACCAAGAGGGATGTTCCAGAGATCACACAGACCGATTTCTCTGAGTTCAAGAGTCGAGTTGGGGACTGTGCCACGTTCGTTGGAGCTTGTGGAGCCGCGTTAAGAAGTGATTGTGTTCCTCAAGCTTCCTCCAGGCTCTCAGACTCAGGAATCGAGAGTGAGCCCAGTTCTGCAACACAGTTAGCATCGGTTTCTCCATCTCCTTTTGCGAATACTAGCCTGGAGGCACCTACAGAGCCCATTCTACAGATTGCCCACCAGAGACCATCTCTGCTCAGCCCTGCTTCCAAAGGAGCCACCACGTTAGAGGGTCTCAATCCAGAGAGCACCAGCAACATCAGCGGAGTCCAGTCTTCCCTCGCCTCCATAAATTCGCTCCCCTCCGATGATGAGGTGGAGACGGAAGTCACTAGCAGAAAGTCCAGCATCCTTGTGCAGGAACAGAGCCTCATATTTTCAGGAGAAACTCATAGCCTCCCGTTATCAAGCTCTAGAGTTTTGGCTCAACAAAAAGCCTCTATCAGTCATGGAGATAGGCTGCTGTCTTACAATGAGGACTCTGCTATCCAGCCCCGCTGTGAAACTAATGCTCCTGACAGGCCGACAGGATCTAGTGAGACCGACGTTCCAAGTGGTGCACCTTCGGGGCCAGAAGCATGTAGTGAGCCTCAGACGGCTGCCCAGTCCAGTACATCGGTCACAAGCAGCACGGACCTGGTGAAGAAAGGCTTTGTAGAGAACTACTTTGGCTCCCGTTCCAGCACTGATGTATCTGAGATCAGCCCATTGGAGACTGCAGCTGTAACGCTGGGGATTCAGACTTGCCCCAATGCTAATGAAGAAGAGGACGAGGAGGAAGAGCAGGAACATGAGATGATTGAGAACGGTTATTACGAGGAGACAGATGGGCTGGTTTATGTTAATGGACTCCCAGGGGAGGAAGAAAGCTGTGAGGATGAGGGAGCAGAGGGAAGGACCCTTTTTTATGATCACCTGGGTTTGGAACAGCTCCAGGAAACATACATCCCCTCAGCCGGCCTGCAGACAGGGCCTTCTGGACCAGCACCAACCAGCAACGACCTGTGCTGGTACAAGAGCGCCCCCACTGCACAGATGACGGCGTGAGTTTTCTTTTTTTCCCCTTACCCTTTAGTTTTGGAGTTTGCCATGCACAAAAAATGTATAAATATATATATATGTGTGTATATGTATATTGCCAGAGGTCAAGGTTTTTTAAACTGAGGCAATTTTTCAGGTTTGTTTGATGAATAGAAGTTCAAAAGAACTGCTTATTGTAAATAGAAATGTTTAATATTGACATTATAAATGTCTTTAATGTCACTTTTGATTAATTTTATGCATCCCTGCTCAATAAAAGTATTAAATTCTTTCAAATTTTTTACTGGCCCCAAACCTTTTAAACACCAGTATGTTATTCCAAACAATAGTGTCTTTGCCTTCATAATCTTTTATTAAACTTTAATGACTTGCTTCACTTCTACAGCAACTTGCCTTTTTGACTGAAATCATCTAGGGCACACTAGGTATATTATATTAATATGTTAATGTGAATTTTAATGTTAACCAGCTAGCTATTTAGGCATTATTTTAGGCTACTTTCCTAGGTAATGCCATCTTTATATAATCTTTGCTAAATGTGTTGCTGTAATTTAATGCAAATTATTATAATAAATGTTACAACAAATAATGGCAAAAAACTGTAGAGTTCATGTTGCTGCAGATTGTAGATGCATGAACTAATACCTGACAGTAGGTTCCTTTTTTGTGTCACTGTTTGATTGTGTTTCAATCTTTAGGTTTGCCCAAGCAAAAGAGGACTTGAAGCAACTAAAGCTGCCAGGTTTCCTGTACAGCGAGGTGGCAGATCTGGCATCCACTGTGCCATATTTCAGCATGGATGAGGATGAAAACTGTGATGAGGGCATACATTTAATAGTTTGTGTACATGGTCTGGATGGTAAGCAGTCACAATCTTAATGTTGGTAAATCCTATATATAACTCTGAGTCTACATTTACAGATTCAGATAATTTTTTCTTAAAATAAAAATTATTTCTTTAGGTAACAGTGCGGATTTGCGTCTAGTGAAGACTTATTTGGAGCTCGGTTTGCCTGGAGCTCGTATAGATTTCCTAATGTCAGAACGCAATCAGGTAAACTGCACAACAGTCCCATGAACAAGCACTGGGTTTGGGCTGTTTCTAGAATTAATAAATTATGTATTATATAAATTAAAAATAATAATAAGTGCCTCTGAAAGGTATAAATATATGTAAAATCACTGATAAAAATTCAATAGGCTTGGAAGATAAATAATAATTAGAGATATATTTTGAAATATTAACCTTCTTTATTTTTGGTTGTTATTCAAGAATGACACATTTGCTGATTTTGAATCCATGACTGACAGACTTTTGGATGAAATAGTGCAGTACATACAAATCTACAACCTCACAGTTTCCAAGATAAGGTAAGATCTTTTCCTCAAACTCAAATATATTAGAAAGTAAAACTCAATAAAGCATCAAAGTATTTTTAGAGACATTTAACATTTTTAATGGCCCTGTCCGGTGTGACATTTCACAATGATTGATTTTGAGGGCTTTAGACACACTTTTGTCCAGTTATCTTACATATTTTTATTAAATAAATTAAATATTGTTGTGGTGTCAAAACACTAGACTAAAAAACAAACAAACAAAAACACACAAATTCACCACAGGGACACATTTGAAATACTGGGGCTCTTTTTGCCCTCAGCCTTGGTACATTTTTGACCCTGACTTTGGCCCAAAAGAATCCCTCACCCCTTCCCTCTCTTCCAAGACTATGAGGTCTGAACCAGTGTGCATCGTGGTACATTCTGGCCTCATAGGGGGTGCACATGAGCACCATTTTGCACCATAAAATGACAAACAATGTGAATTTAAAATTTATTTTACAGATGTGCAAATCTCTAATTGAATTTGTACTTGACCTGGTTGAAAATATGAGCTTGTCAAAACTAAAACGCACCTAGCCTTAGGATGACAGATTCACTATGTTGGTCTTTCTCAGTTTTGTGGGTCATTCTCTGGGAAATCTGATCGTGCGCTCGGTGCTGACGAGGCCCAGGTTTAAGTGTTATCTCAGCAGACTGCACACGTTTCTATCTCTGTCTGGACCACATCTTGGCACGCTGTACAACAGCTCAGCCCTCGTCAATACCGGTAAACCATCCTCATGAACTCAGCAGTTTTCTGAAGACAGTCATTTACGAGCCATTCATTTTTAAACGGTTTCTCTCGTTTTTCTCTGTGTCAGGGTTGTGGTTTATGCAGAAGTGGAAGAAATCTGGCTCTCTGCTGCAGCTGACCTGTCGCGACCACTCTGACCCACGCCAGACCTTCCTCTATAAGCTAAGCAAGAAAGCAGGTTAGCGTGACGTTATTTTGGTTCCACCAAGTTGATGTTAGTTTAGGTTTCTCCATATACCAACTCTCAAACTCCGTTTCAGGTCTTCAGTTCTTTAAGAACGTGGTGCTGGTGGGGTCTCTTCAGGACAGATATGTCCCCTATCACTCTGCTCGAATCGAGATGTGCAAAACAGCCTTAAAGGACAAACAGACTGGTGAGAATTAAAGGAGGAGTTTTCATCATTTATTTACCCTCATGTCATTCCAAACCCATATAACTTCTACTACCAAAAGTTTTAGGTCAATGAAATTCAAGTTAATACTTGGCAAGGATAAAGATCTTAGGTTTTAGGGTTGTTTTACTGCTTCTACCAACAAATTTCTCTCCTTTTGCTGGTTCTTTCCCTCTTTATCTTCTTGTGTGATCAGGTCCAGTGTATGCCGAGATGATCGAGAACCTTCTTCTCCCTGTGCTTCAGAACAAAGACTGCAACCTGGTGCGTTACGATGTCATCCATGCGTTGCCCAACACCGCCAACTCCCTGATTGGCCGGGCAGCCCACATCGCCGTCCTGGACTCTGAGATTTTCCTGGAAAAGTTCTTCCTGGTGGCAGGGCTCAAGTTTTTTCAGTAGGTTTGCTAGATCGGAAGCGAATACCTCACTGCAAACGGCCGTTTTTCTGGTTCTTTTTTCCTCACGGTTTTAAGTATGCTCTTGGAGGTAAAGCAAAATATATCAGTGTTCTTTTTGTTGTTGATTTTGTTTCTATTTAGTCTGTCGTGAATGTGGAACTTACCGTTTTTATTTTTCTACTGCCATTTTTTTAATGGTCTATTCATTATTAAGAAAATCAAACCGCCTTGTGGTATTTTTTTCAGTGTTATTTATGTAAAACTTTCCTTTTTACCATTTTCATTTAACAATTCATTCTATTAAACGATCTTATTCTGAACTGGAAATGTAGCTGCTAAAAAAGAATGAACTATTTATTCGGGGTTGAAATCCAGGTCGTTTTCATGGTAAAAGCATATTCAATTGAACATTTTGGCATCTAGGGTTGGCTTGCATCCGAACTGCATAAAACATATTTTCTATTAAGAAATTGCCATTTGACTACACGTTTTTTACAATTTTTTTTTTTTTACAACGTCAATGGCTTCCTGAACCTAGACGAACATGATTGTAGCTGAAACGAAGCAGCCTTGGACCGCGTGTTGGTTTTATACGATGTCTCTGGTGCCCATTGCATTCTCATGCACAATCTTCTCAACCCAGCCTGGAGTTGGGTGGAGAAAACGCACGCTTAGCATGTTAGTATTTTCTTTTTATTACAGGGGAGACAGGTAACAAATTAACAATGGGCCAGGTGTATGGGCTAGAGGGTTAGTCAGTTTAAAACAGCACAAATACTAGTAATCGGATCACATAGTTGTGGGAAAGTATTTATGTTCAGTTTCCTATGGAGGAATTTGTTGATGCTTGTGTGCAAAATACTTTAAATAAAACATTGGAATTATCCTGGTTTTGTTCAAATGGTTTTGTAACATGAACTCCACATTTCATTAAATGTATTCGCAAATAAATGTTTTTGTCCTCTTTTTTATTAATAGAAGCTTTGTTTTCATGAATTACTGTATTTATTTTAAATTAAAGGAATAGTTCCAAACCTGTGGAAGGCTATTTCCATAATGGTAGGTAATTACAATCTCACATTTGTAAATTTAGTTGTCCCATTTTGTAATTTTATGTCTTCCACTTGTGACTTGTGTGCTATCATGAGTATTTTGAAGTCATACAAAAGCATTGTGTAAGGCACATTAATACAGAGTAATATAATACTTATTATAAAACACACCACTTTTACTGTACTTTTATTGTATTTTTGGTCTTTCTATGAACTTGTATGAAAAAGAGTTGCATGTTGGGTCATTGACACATTTTCTTCTCTAGATGGCACTGGTTACTAGATCTCTGAATGAAAGACATGTTATGCTGGTAAACTTTTGATGCATTTCATATTATACTTAAGTGTTATTTTAGTATCATTGAGATACTATTATAGTTTTTATTAATATTTTGCATTCGTTTTTCATTTTTATATTTTCTATTTTTAATGTTTTTATTGAAATTTTAATGTATTGATTTTAGTTATAATTTTGTTCTTTTTTATTTGTTTTAGGGTTTTTGTCTATGTAATTTTTACTAAATATTAATTTAAATTTGCTAAATGAAAACGAGAAATGTTGCCTTGGCAACTAGCTGAAACAAGTTGATGTTTATTTAATTTTTCTTATTTCATTTCTAGATAACTAACTTAAAAACTCTGGTACTTGTTTTTTTTTTTTTTTGGAATTAAAAAGTTGGAATTTCATTGCTACTAAAAACATTATAGTGAATTATCAAATCCTATTGGTTTAGTCTAACACAATTTCTTTTTTATTGTGCATGGAATGATCCTGTATAATAGAAATATTTTCCCCCTCTATTTAGCTCCTAGTGTTTTGCTGCATGTTGCCTCTTGAAACCAGCTGATCTTTGGAATGTAGGGTCACCATGGAAACCTTAAAGACCTTAAAGAAAGCAGCCTGTTGAGCAGCACCACCCCCAGTTCTCCAGACTCCCTCTCCGAGTGCCGGACGGTGATGCGGGATGATGCCATGAGGTCTGGGTAGAGAAAAAGCCAGGGACGCTTCCAGTACACTTATACTAGTATCGTCCCCAGTTGTCAACTTTACAGCACACAGCTATTTTCCTGGAGACTCTTAAGAGGCTGAAATTGGCCAGACAGCGGACATCTTTTTGGCACAATGGAAGCAGAAGATAATCCCTAATGCCCTGTCATGGCCCCTAACCGACCCTTAATCACCCCACACAATCAGCACGGCTCATCATACACTCCTGTTTTTTCCAGTCACAGTCATTTAAATATTTTATTTGCCAAATCACGGTTTGATTTAACTATAATTGTTTGATTTGATAATTCTGCATTATGATCAGACATTTGAGTGGTTAATTGTGGGATGGCGGTGGTCTCCACTGGCCTGAATTAATGTAATCTCAGACAGGTTAATGCTGATCTTGATTAGTAATCTGATTATTATGGATTTAATCTGACCCAGGTCCAGAGACGTCATTGTTTTTGCCCAAAGAAGAAGAAACCCTGCAGAAGCGAAGAAAAAGGAATACAGAATAAATATGAGGGTGATCTCTAATTTCTGCATGCATGTATGTTGAACAACACACTGGCACACAGCTGGCAGCTGATTCATGAGCCTATACTGCAGCACACTCCTCGTATTTAACTAGAAAACTATTTCCACCAAAATAATGTAGTTACTTCTACCAAGGGTGCAGGTTTGATTTTGGCATTGGTGGGGACATAACAGCAGACAACAGACATTTCATTGTTTGATCAAAATGATTGCTAGGGTCAATTTAGTAGTCACTGGATATTGCCAGGAACATGTCATAGCGTCCCTACTCAATTCTATACGGCCTTGAAAATCAGAATTATTTGAATGTAACTATAAATATAAGTATATATAAGAAATTAAAACAAGTAATTTGTTTCGTGCTAGCTAAATTTCACATTTTCTAATCAAGAAAAATATATTGAAACTATCCAAACTTCTGTTAATCCTAAAGCAGTGAAAACTGCATCTCCATTTTATGTCCTCTTAAGGTGAAAAAAAACAAAATAACCAAATTTGGTTTTGTATCCACTAAACATAGTTTAACCAGGGTATTTATAGTAAAACTAAAAAATAAATAAAAACTTGGTTACTACACATTTACTATAGAAAACCATTTAACAAAAAAAGAAAAGAAATCAGTAAAAAAAAAA
>NW_015505476.1:1279257-1279757 GCF_001515645.1 Sinocyclocheilus grahami | reverse complement strand
TCCAAAGTTCTGTTAATTTGAAAGCTATGAAAACAGTATCTTTATGTTTATATATATAAACATTTAAATGGTGGCTGTCATAAAAAAATATATAAATTAAACATTGAAGAACAGTAAAAATTAGAATGACTATATTATATAGGTGCATATATTTAGCAAAATACCCCTCTCTACATTTTATTTTTCTATCTGACTAATGAGTGCTTTGATTTTATTTATTTTTTATGACTGTGCAAGAAGTTTTCAGAATTGTCAGCTTATTACAGTCATAAACAACAAATATTTTATTATTTTATGACAAGACAACTAACAACAATAAGATGGCTACCAGATCTGTGTTACCTTTTTATTTATATTTGTATTTATGTATTTATTTGAGAAGGTTTCATGTTCTTTGAAATTACTTATTTTTATGACTGTAGAAAGGTTTCAGGATCCTTGCCAGGTTGTAACTTCTGATTACAGTCATGAAATAGTCATACAATCTTATTATAGTCATA
>NW_015505476.1:1243028-1278689 GCF_001515645.1 Sinocyclocheilus grahami | reverse complement strand
TTGCATGTTGGGTCATTGACACATTTTCTTCTCTAGATGGCACTGTTTACTAGATCTCGGAATGAAAGACATGTTATGCTGGTAAACTTTTGATGCATTTCATATTATACTTAAGTGTTATTTTTGTATCATTGAGATACTATTATAGTTTTTATTAATATTTTGCATTCGTTTTTCATTTTTATATTTTCTATTTTTAATGTTTTTATTGAAATTATTTTAATGTATTGATTTTAGTTATAATTTTGTTCTTTTTGATTTGTTTTAGGGTTTTTGTCTATGTAATTTTTACTAAATATTAATTTAAATTTGCTAAATGAAAACGAGAAATGTTGCCTTGGCAACTAGCTGAAACAAGTTGATGTTTATTTTATTTTTCTTATTTTATTTCTAGATAACTAACTTAAAAACTCTGGTACTTGTTTTTTTTTATTTTGGAATTAAAAAGTTGGAATTTCATTGCTACTAAAAACATTATAGTGAATTATCAAATCCTATTGGTTTAGTTTAACACAATTTCTTTTTTATTGTGCATGGAATGATCCTGTATAATAGAAATGTTTTCCCCCCCTCTATTTAGCTCCTAGTGTTTTGCTGCATGTTGCCTCTTGAAACCAGCTGATCTTTGGAATGTAGGGTCACCATGGAAACCTTAAAGACCTTAAAGAAAGCAGCCTGTTGAGCAGCACCACCCCCAGTTCTCCAGACTCCCTCTGCGAGTGCCGGACGGTGATGCGGGATGATGCCATGAGGTCTGGGTAGAGAAAAAGCCAGGGATACACCAGTACAGACAATGAACTGGATTTGGAACGCCTTGTTGCCACTATCCATTAGACAAGCTTCTTCTCTTAATATGTTTAAGTCCAGACTAAAGACATTTGTATTTTCTGAAGCTTATGGCTGATGGGATCTTTGTATGATTTTATAACTTTTCTGTTTGTTTGTTGTGTTTTTTCTGTTTTTGATGACTTGCTGGAAAGCACATTGGTCAACGGAAGTTGTAATTAATGGTGCTATATAAATAAATTGTCAAATTGTCATTCATTGGATTTAATGCACAAGACTACAAAATATGGATCATAGATGAAAAAATGTATAGTCTTTGATCATATTAAACATAGCTGAGTTGAACTTTTTGGCTGTGTGAACGGTACAGAAAGGAAAGCAGTTGGATATAACAGACACCCTCTGACAGGTCTAAACACGAATGCACATTCAACGGGCAGAGAGGTATGATGGTTCTTGACAAGATGATGAGTGTTTTTTTCACAGCCACAGGTGGGTGGAAAACCGGCTTTTGACTTGTTCTCAGATCTTAGTAGCTGGTAAAGCCTTGTGAATGGCATTGTGCAATAACTCAAGGTGCCGTCCTGTAGGAACCTCATTTCGCTTGAAGTGCCTGCTTTATGCTTGGATGCACCATCATTGGTCTAATTTTTTCCTTAACAAACAAGCTTATCGTGTACCTGTTACCCTGAGGCTTATCTGAATCTGTTTTCACTGGAATTGTCCTATAATTGACACACACAGTGCTATTTGCATGTCTTCAGAGGTGTTGGGATTGTGACATAGGAAGGAAAACTCCTTAAGCACATAGCCGCAGTCTGTTGGTGTTGTGCTGAAGATTTGATCTTGCTTCGAGGCTCGAGTGATCCTCCTTTATCTGTCCTTGCAAAGTAAGTGGCTTTTCCAGTCTGAAGAATGCATGCTAGAAGATTGATTTACAATTGTTGTTCTCAGAGAGGCGTGTGCGTGCGCCTGAAAGTTTGATTTGTTTTAGAGTGACATTTTTTCGCCAAACCAACTAAACATTTAAAAAAAATTAGCAAATTAAAAGTAGGGCTGGGCGATACGGCCAAAAAAATGATCACGAAACACCAGTCCTCCATACACCATAACTCTTCATATCGTTTTATCGAGGAAAATTATATCACGATAATTTTTTTCATATCAGTCGATATTGATAATTATCACGATAAATGTCAAATCTTTATTTCTTTCAAATTTAAAGCCAGATTTTTGCTCCAAAGGGAAAGTTGTAGAAACCAGACCCTTAATTTTCCTTAACAAAATAAATATCTAAATAGAAAAATTAATTTCTTAGTTTCTGCGTGTTCTAATGAGTGATATTGTTTCAAATCAAGAAACCGATTTGGGTTGCCTGATAATATTAATAGTAATATCACTTTTATGTCACTTAGAAATGCACATTTGATAGTAGCTTGAGTTAAGATGCAGAGGTAAATTTGTGTTCATTATCAAAATCAGTAACATCTGTAAAAATTGTAGCAACCTATGGTTAAATTTATTCTGACCAATGTTTTTTTTTTTTTATTAAGCATTGGTCTCCCATAGTAGCATACATTTAAATCATGATAAACACAGTTAAAACCACACATATAGCACCTCAATACCATGGTAAAAATATAACTATGTTTTTTAAGGTAGCCTATTTGTATGAAAAACAGTAGTCTAAAAACATTCAGTATAAATGCACACATGCTGTAGCTTAATCACAAATAGATACTACAACTATATACCATTAATCCTTTAATAAAATTCAGTGTGAATATCCCACATTTCTGCCACAATACCAAGGTGCAGTGAGTGTTACTACAGTAAATCCATGGTAAATGATGGCGATGTGTAGATTGAAAAGCCTTCTGACGGTCTCGTTGCACACAGTGTTCCTCCTGTTTGGCTTTAAACTCATAAAAGTAATTTGTGTTCATTGCTGAATTCAAGCACTGGATCTCACGGCACTGTTTAGTGCTCACGTGACCGATGCCTTGTCTTGTGTAAATACACACACTTGTGGTCTTTGCACTTGACTACTTATATGACGTATTTCCTGTATTTGGCCCAAGTGTTCAAGTGACCACAAGTGTGTGTAGAACTTTTCATTACCTGATTGGGACACACTTATAGTGTTGTAAAAATGCAAGTGTTTTCGTTTTATTTTTATTTTCAATACTTTGCATTTTAAAATCAACTTCTAAATGTCTGTTCAGTAATCCCTATAACAGATGACACATTGCAGCACACAAGCCACGGTTAAGACAGCTGACTCCACTGTGATGTGACCCTCTCTCTCTCTCTCTCTCTCTCACTCTCTCTCTTTAATCAGGATAAAACCGTATATTAAAAGCTAACATAAGCAGTAGCATTTACACATAACAGCGTATCTAGAAGAATGAGACAACAGCAAACAAAAAACATAGGCTACCATTAAAATTAGACGCGCACTAAAGCCGGTTTAGCCAATCACAACATACTGGGCTAGCTAACCAATCAGAGCCCATCGCCTATTTCTGAGGGCGGGGCTTCTTAAAAACAGGAACAGATCAGCCCGTTTCTCAGAGAAGGGACAGAGTGGTGTGGAATAAAGGTAAATTATGTGAAAAATAATAATGTTTTTTTAAAAACTAAACATGAATACATACTGCACCCCATAAACACAATCAAGCCTAGAAAAAAAATAGAGAACCACCCCTTTAATATTTAACTTACATTGGAAAGGTTTCCGTGACCTCTTGCGCGATCTTGGCATAAAGTCTCACGATTTATTTCCAGAACATGATGCATGGTGGGATACACTTAAGCCTCGAATACCGCTCCGGAGCGGTGGATTTAGTGTGCGTTAAGGGCACTGCGCTTTGGCATTTTTAAGACCTGGGACAGTCTTGCACACTTACTTCCTGTCGTGCGCACTTGCCCTAAAGTGGCCAAGACTGCAAGTGTGGGTATTTGGACAAGGGGCGAGTAAACGCATCTGCTCTACTGAGCACGCGCCGCAGTTTCAACTTTATCCGAGCGGATAAACGGTCCGTGTGGCGCGCTGTTTCGTGCCGCTTTTGGCGCATTAACATTATATGGAACATTTATCGAACTCTTCATATCGTTTTATCGAGGAAAATTATATCGTTATCGAATTATCGCCCAGCCCTAAATCAAAGTTAGAGAAAATTCTGTCTTCATTTATTCACCCAGTTGTTCCAAGACTGTTTGAGGTTTTTTTTCTTCTTTCTTGCAGCTACAACTAAGCTTGAATGCAAGCAAAATGATTATAAATAAAGCCTAAATGACTTGTTGGCTTTACTGTAAGTCTTACGATATATTTGTATGATGGACAGACAGTTATTAACTAAACTTCATTAGTTAATGGAAGAAGTACCAATCATACTTTTGAGTTGGATATTTTCAATTAATCTTTTGAATTTGTTTCATCTGGTTCACAAACCGTGTCTGAATGATTTAATTCACAAATTGATGGATTTGGTTCTTGTGTTCAGCTGATTGATTCAGTCAGTTGATCACAGTGGTTAACAGCACTGGAGGGAAAGTTTATCAGTGCATAATGACTTAATAGTCTGTGTCTTACACAAAATCGATACTTTAGTGGATATGATACTTTATGGGGATTCTGCATCCTTTTATGAAGACTGAAATTGAAGCTTGTAATTAAATTGGTTGGTTTTGATTGCTTCTATTGTCATCATCAGATAAATGCGTCTGCTAAATAACTAAATGAAAATAACAGTGACAAGCAGTCCTTATAATTTCTGCTTTTGTGTTATAATTTTGGTATTATTTATTATACTATTATAGTTTTTTATTATTATTATTATTTACATATTTTCAGTTTTCTTTTTAATTTGAGTAATTTTGTCATTTTTATCAGTTTTTTATTCACTTCATTTCAGTTTTTATTTATTTTCAGCTGGTAATTTTTAGTGCTTCAGTTTAAACTTATTTCAGTTAGCTGCCAAGGCATTTCTAATTTTCGTTTAGTTTAAGTTTTTCCTTTATTGCTTCATTTCATTTAACAAAAATGTTTTTAATAGTTCTAGTTTTAGTTGTGATAATAACCTTGGTTTTGTCCAAGACCAGGGTATGTAAATGATGACAGAAGTTAAATTTTTCTGAACTGTTTCATTAAAGGGGTCATATGATGCGATTTCAAGTTTTCCTTTCTCTTTGGAGTGTTACAAGCTGATTGTGCATAGATAAGATCCCTGAAGTTGCAAAGACTAAAGTCTCAAAACCAAAGAGATATTCTTTATCAAAGTTAAGACTCTGCCACGCCCCCCTTCTGAATCAGCTACTGTTTTGTTATTAGTTTAAGTATTTGCTATTGACTGTTCAAATGCGGAGTTTTGCGCATCTCGTGTGTGTGTGAGAGAGAGAGAGAGCGAGAGCATCACATCACAGTGGAGTCTGTCACATGACTCTGCTCCCTCATATTTTGTTACACCAAATACACAAAATAATGATCTTTAAAAAAGCATCATATGACCCCTTTAAGAGGTCTTGCACTTGCCCCCTCAGATCTAGACTGTAGAGCAGTCTCCAGAAGGGTCAGATTTAATCTGATTAATTGATTTAAAGATAAACCCCCATAAATCCCACCCGGCAGAGAGTTGTACCACCTGAGGAGCTGTCGGGAGATGTGGTCACTGGCAAACCCTCTCTCTGACCTCACGCAATTCCTCCTGGGACTGTTTGTGGAGGTGTTCATGTCTCATTCACTTTCAGGTTGAACAAACAAGACTGTGGGTTTTGAGTTGGTTTGAAGTGTTAAACTGCCATTGAATTTCTTTCGCTTCTTCTTGTTTATGAGTTTCTTGATATCTCTCTAAAAACCTTATGAGCAGTTTGACAATGTTTGGTGCTGATTTAATGCTGATATGTATGATATTGACAATAGAATTTAATTATAGCAAATACGATGTAAATATATCAGGGCTCAAAAATACGGATGCCCAGATAATTTGGGCAAAAACATTTAAGTTTTTTTTTTTTTTAAGTAATTTGGTTTTGTTTGAAGTATTGGACATTGTTTTTGCCGTTTCTGATTTTAAAATGGCACCATGGTTAACTAGCTGTTTGTTGGCTAGTTTAGATTGGGCTTTTTAAAAAATGTGCGAAGAGTTGTAATAGTCTTGGAAGCATTACACAAATAGGCCTAAGTAATGTTTTGCACTGCATGCCATCCAACAAAAGTGTGTATGATGGGAGAGATAATGCTGATGTTAATTGATCAAAATAATCTCAAAACGACCAGACATTGGCTTTTTTTTTGCTTCATTACACCTTTAAAATGGCATCGTTAGAGGTGTGTAGTTCACTTATTGTTTGTTTCTGGTGTTGTTCCCAGTAAGTGATGATTCTTCTGTGGAGCACAAAAGGCAGAACGACAACTTTGGTCAACCGTCATTGTCATTGTATGGAAAAAATATGCAATAAAAGGAAATGTGACTGTCATTAACTTGCTGGCTAACATCTCCTGTAGTGTTCCATAGAAGAAACTAAGTCAAACAGGTTTGGAACAACATGACAGAATCTTAATTTTTTGGGTTAACTATACCTTTATCGTCATATCTCAGTCTTCAACATATGGTATTTGAACTTAAATTAAATTTTTAGGTTGAGACTTTAAGAAAAGCATTACAGTTTGTAAGGGATTAAATCCACCACTTTGTGGTTGTTAAATGTTAAAGGAATTGTTCACCCAAAATAGTTCACTCCCCCTCTGGCTATTCAAAATGTAGATGAGTGTATTTCTTCATCTGAACAGATTGCATCATACTCACCAGTGGATCCTCTGCAGTGAAGAATGAGTGCCGTTTGAATGAGAGACCAAACAGCTGATACAAACATCACAATAATCCACAAATAATCCACACGACTCCAGTCCATCAGTTAACTTCTTATGAAGTGTAAAGCTGCATGTTTGTAAGAAACAAATCCACCATTAGGACATTTTTAACTTTAAACCATTGCTTCTGAACAAAACGCTGTCCATAACTGTCCAAAATCCATAATATTCCTCCAGTGAAAAAGTCTCTGTTCTCTGTTGTCCTCTCACATCAAAATCCACAAACAAATTAGTTTAGAACTATTTTGAAATAAAACATTGCATGATCTGTGCATATTTGTCCTCTGATTCAGACAAGACTACTTTTTCACTGGAGAAAGCAACATTATAGATAGAGGACTTGTAGTTCCCTTTCATGGGAACTTCGAACTGCGTCCTCTAGGGGTCGCTATGGGGAACGCCTCGTCGTGACTCGTATCTGAAGCATACATTGAAAAAACACCAACTCGTTGGCCGGCGACAGCCATGACGTCACTACCGGTGCGACTACAGTATAAATCGGTGCCGGGAGCTACACATCATTCACTTCTTCGTCTGAAGCTTGCGTCCGCAGCATGGCAAGAAACCTAGAGGACGCAGTGTCTCGTTCCCTACTCAGGGAACCATGGTTACATAAGTAACCCGAGACGTTTTGCCTGAAGGCAATGATTTAAAGTTAAAAACTTTGTTTATTACAAACAGTGTTGGGGAGTAACTAGTTGTATGTAACGAAAGTACGTAATTTAATTACAAAATAAATGAAATTGTAATCAGTTACAGTAAATGTGTAATTAAATTACAGTTAAATGTGCAAAGGGGGTTACATCTGAATTTTCCACACACACACACACACAGATTTAATTGATTTCTTTCCCAAATTGCATTGACTGCTCTAAATTATGAGATGCCAATGTTTCAGGAATTTAGTACACAGAATAGGACACATGATTATGTAATAATGGTTTAATTTGGGTTTATGTATATATAATTTAATTTCCAAAACAGTATCATTATCAGCTATTAAACTATTTCTTGTTATGATTTTAAGTCTGTAATTAACCTCAGATTGATCTCAAAGTAAGTCTGATTTTGTGGAGGCTATGCTTTAAAGGGGACATCGGATTCCCCTTTTCCACAAGTTGGTATGATTCTTCAGGGTCTTAATGAAATATCTGCAACATAACCCCGCCCCTCTCTTCCGTGGAAGAACAAAGGTGATTTGCAAATAATCATAAAAAATGTAAAGTGTGAGATTAAATTCTCCTGCAGGTGCAGCTGGATCATGAACAGTGGGTACTCCATCCTTGAGTTTGAACTTTTTAGCAAAACCTGCTTTGAATTGTCCCTCATTCAGAAAGAACATAGACATATAGACATAAACGAATTTAGGTGTATTCGGTGGCGCGTTACCATCAAAAACAGAACTAATCCACAGTGTCTTCAGTGGCTCTGATGTCGGGATGTTCTACAACTACAAAACACCTGCATTGCTTACGAGACATTGTTTTCAATACAGCTGCTCGAGCACAGAGAAGATGACAGACAGCATACAACTGCTGAGGGCGGAGATATGCAAATTCGGAACAGTCCGTCAGCAGTCGTGGGGGGGGGGGGATTAAAAAAAAGAAGTGAATTGATATTTATCATTGTAGGGTGGTTATGGTCACACACTGCTAAGACACATTTATATGCATGTAAAAGTGAATTTTGCATCCAATGTTCCCTTTAAAATGAAAGTATTATAATCTTAATTCAAGTGATAAAGGATTTTGAAAGTCTGACAGTAATCAGTGTTGAGTGCTATTGTAAGGTTAACCCTGCCTGGTTTACATGTTTGAAAATAATTAACAGTTGAAAACAGTAGAAATTTAGAAAAGTAATCAAATGTAATCAGTTACATTACTTCAATAAAGTAATCGAAAAGTTACACTACTTATTACATTTTACATAGAGTAACTTGTGATCTGTAACCTATTACATTTCCAAAGTAACCTTCCCAACACTGATTACAAACATGCAGCTTTTAGCTTCACAAGTCGTATGGATTGATTGTGGATTACTGTGATGTTTTTATCAGCTGTTTGGACTCTCATTCTGATGGCACCCATTCACTGCAGAGGATCCATTGGTGAACAAATGATGCAATGCTAAAATATGCCAGATATGTTACCATATTGGATAGCCTGAGGGTGAGGGTATTTTGCTAGGACACCTGTGTGAAAATCATTTTTGGTTAAAAGTAATGGCAAAAATTGCATTTACAGTCATACATTTTAAGTGTGACTTAAGTCTCCAAGTACATTCACTGTACAGCATTATAGAATGGGTGCAAAATGACAAATTATAGGGTTAGTTTTGTATCAACAGGACAATGCTGAGGCATTTCAGTTCAGTAAAAACATACAGCAGGTGGAATTTGCCCAAAAATGTGGAGAACGCATCTGCTGCCTGTGATGTTTTCACAGGTGAGCTTATCTACATTATAGGAAAAGTGAAGTTCCACAAACACGATAAGATCACCCAATAAAATGTACCACAGGATCTACAAGACTTATTGTTTAGCATTAATTTAATTATTACATAATTGGATGTTTATATAATCTGACTCAACTGGGCAGATTGTGCAATGTAATGAGCTTTTATTGCATGATTGCATATTCAACCACAGACGTCATCAACATTTCTGGACAGTCTAGACATTTTTTGCCTCGTTTTGAAATATGAGAAAAGATATTAAAAAAGATATTAGCAGATATTTCGACATAGAACTAATCATTCTTCATTCTTCAATTATTACTGTATATTGTTAGTTAGCTAAGGCAAGCAACACTATTACAATGGATCACACTTAAGGTCATTTCATAAATTGTCCCACCCATTTGTATTTTTGACATGGATGATATCTCATATCATAAAGTTTGTTGAGGAGAGGTGTGCTATTACTTTTCAAGCATATGATTTCCACCTGGCAGACGATAAAATGGGCATAAAATCCTATAGACTTACACTGAAGGAGAGTCTTGTTTTATTTTTTTGTTCTTTTACAGATATTCAAAATGAAGAAGCCAATACCTGTAGACAAAGCATCTTGAAGAGAAAGAGGCCAGTGTGAGTGTGTGACTGTATCTGTGTGTACACATGCGTGTATGTGGATGAGATTTCATAGGCCATGTCTGTCCCCACCAAAGTAGAGAGGACAGTATGTGTCCTCCTTCCCACCAAGGAGACATTGGACATCACAGTGGGGGTAAATATTCAGCTCTTGTAATATTTCATATTGTGATTTGCAGCAATGACAAATGACAAAAAGTAATAACCTACGGAAGGCTGTACTTTATTTTGTAATATACAGTATATAAAATGTGCAGATGTGTGTTTGTTTATTGAGTTGAATGCAAGCATTTAGAATCAGAATGCATTTTAAAATCATGTTTTTGTACCTGATTCATTGTCAAATCTGTTTTTCTTTTCCTCCAAGCTAAAAGCAACGGGTCAAGATGTGTTTCATAGTGTCTGTGAGCTTCTCGGGGTTAAAGAGCTGCACTACTTTGGATTGACTTTAGTCAAAAGTAAGAATCGATTCTTCCCAATTGCAGTGTACCCTTTTAAAGGTCGCAACAGGGGGATTTGCAGTAGTGGTTAAATGGATCGTAGTTGATCCATGATCCGTACAGACCAAGCCCCACGGTTCGGCACGCATGTGATCCGCGGATTAATTGCAAAATGTAACCATGATAGAGTATAAGTTTATCATTTGTTCGTATTTACACAAGCAAGCGAATTTTAAACAATTCCAAAGAGAAAAGGCGAAAGGGTTTCAGACGGCGCACGAACACCGAACTGAATCCTCTTCTGAATCCTCTGAACAGACACATACACTCTTAAAAATAAAGGTGCTTCACGATGCCATAGAAGAACCTTTTTGTTTAAATGGTTCCATAAAGAACCTTTAACATCTGAAGAACCTTTCTGTTTCACAAAAGGTTCTTTGTGGTGAAAAAAGGTTCTTCAGATTACAAAAAGGTAAGAAAGAGATGGTTCTTTAAAGAACCTTTGACTGAATGGCTCTTTGTGGAACCAAAAATGGCTCTTCTATGGCATCGCTGTGAAGAACCTTTTGAAGCACCTTTATTTTTAAGAGTGTACACATACAATTATGACAAAATACCTATCTCGACAATCATTCAGGTAAACAAAGTCAGTTATGTGAATGAAAATCGGATGTGATGTGTATCATTATATCGCATCCGTACATCAGGTCTTAAAGGGACAGCGGCCTATAAATACTGCTGCTGTCATTAATGATCATCAAACAACAAAACAGCTTTGATAAAAATCTATATTTAATTTATACAGTGAACACTATGCAGTGTTATTTTCCCTAATTATTACATTTCTGTATTTGAATACTACCAACCTTATTTTATTTGTAACATACTGTTTTGTGTTTATCCATGATTATAATTTGTGTATTTGTTCTTATTTTTACTGGCTGTTCTCTTTCTTAGGTAATCTAGTAGTATTTGCTGTGGTATCAAAAGAAATACTTCGCATTAAGTAATAAATGGAAAGCAAGATCAATTGAAATATTTTTCTTTTCTTGCTGATCCGAAAAATGATCCGATCCGTGGGTCAAAAACCGTAATGTGATCCGAACCGTGAGATTTGGGATCCGTTGAACCACTAATTTGCAGTGATGTCATAGCAGAATCACTTTTAGTTCACCAGATAATCTTTCAGTGAACAGTTCTTAAAAGAACCATTGTTTTCTTAGTGTAAAGAACAATATAATAATCTATAGAACTTTTTCCACTATAAAAACCTTTTGTGCAATGGAAAGGTGCGAAAGAGCCTTTATATTTTATAAGTGTATGTGAATCTCAAAGGAAGTGTGCTTTTGTTATCTACTGTAAATGGAAATTGTAACCACATTTGAGTTGCTTTATTTGTCATTCACTGAAGACTTTCAAATGCAAATGCTTACAGCTCAAGGCCTTCAGGTTGTTTGCCAATTCAAGCAATGTATGAACTGTACCTGAATGACATAATCTGCAAAGACACAAACTTGCTTTTGTTCCCAGGAAAATATGAATTAAATCCATTTCAAACTAATGTGGCATCTAATATTTGTCTTTTGCCATTCCAATCAGGCTCTCTCTATATTATTCTCTTTTTGCTCTCATTTTCAACCTCTCATTCAAAAGCCTCATTCCAGCTTCTTCTTCCCTTGAACACCTTTTTACGATGAATCTCAAAGGAAGTGTGCTTTTGTTATCTACTGTAAATGGAAATTGTAACCACATTTGAGATGCTTTATTTGTCATTCACTGAAGACTTTCAAATGCAAATGCTTACAGCTCAAGGCCTTCAGGTTGTTTGCCAATTCAAGCAATGTATGAACTGTACCTGAATGACATAATCTGCAAAGACACAAACTTGCTTTTGTTCCCAGGGAAATATGAATTAAATCCATTTCTAACTAATGTGGCATCTAATATTTGTCTTTTGCCATTCCAATCAGGCTCTCTCTATATTATTCTCTTTTTGCTCTCATTTTCAACCTCTCATTCAAAAGCCTCATTCCAGCTTCTTCTTCCCTTGAACACCTTTTTACGATTTTTTTGTCACTCTCCTCTTGGATAAGAGCGTCTTTGTTTTTGTGTATTTGAGGACTGGTGACCCCTGAGGCTCGGAATCAAGCTATATTAACTTTGTTAAGCCTGGAATTCACCATGATTCACCACTTCACTGCAGAGAGGAAGCAGGAGAGAGCAATTGATATTGGCTGAGCGTTTAGCAGGGTCACAACCTTCTCGTCATGAACCTCGGATAAAAAGACAGTGAGTCAGAAAGAGTCATTTAGTGAGGGAGGTAGTGATGCGAAGTTAGCAGTGATAAAGCATGGATAAACTGAACGGAATGTGAACTTGCACTTGTAAAAACATAACAAAGTGTTAACAAGTTCACATAAATGTTTCTGTGTTTGTATAGATACTGAAACATACAATATAAACATTCTGACAGCATCTAAAACTTAATATGAATTACTCTGAATTTTCATAATCACTCATAATTTATTACTGTATTTATAAATACTGTATATAATAATATTTTTGCTTAAACTGTGATACACTACCATTCAGAAGTTGAGAGGAAATATGAAAAAACTTTTATCCAGCCTTACATTAAATTGATCAAAAGTAATCCAAATAATGTAAAAAAAAATCTATTTCAAATAAATTCTGTTCTTTTGAACTTTCTATTCATTAAATGAATCCTGAAAATAAAATTGTTTAATAAAAAAAATTCTAAACACGAAAAGTAATGTTTCTTGAGCCGCAAATCAGCATATTAGGATGATTTCTGAAGGATCATGTGAAACTGTAAATTGGAGTAATGATGCTGAAAACTCAGCTTTGCCATCACTGAAATAAATTACATTATAAAATATATTCAAATACAATACACTTATTTCAAACGGCAATGATATTTCACAATATTATGGGTTTACTATATTTTTAATCAAATAAATGCAGCCTTTGTGAGCATAAGAGACTTCTTTTAAAAACATAAAAAATTCCATATTTTGTAATCAGGCTCTCAAAAAGTATATAACAATTTGGATATAGATTTATCAGCCAACATATCGGTTATCGGCTTTCAAAAATAAAGAATAATCGGTTATCGGTATCGGCCAAAATTTTCATATCGGTGCATCCCTATATAATAGAGTATAAATATGAATGTCTTATGTTTGCAAAAAATTTAATTACTTAATTTGATTATTTTACAAAAATATATGAAGAAATAATAATCCTAACCCTAATAATAATGTTCTTTGTATAAATTATAAAAATGTTTTTAAATAATGGTAATTGAAATTTAGTGTAAAGTGTAATGATTTGCGTTTTTGTTGCTGACAGTACATTGCTCTTGTACATGTAGTGTCTATTCAAACATATGATAATCTATGTGTGTATCACTACTTTGCATACAAATACTAAAGAGGTCACGTTGGCAAATGAAATAAATCACATGGACCACTTGAATGAAAAGAATGTGCTTGAAACCTTGTTTCTAAACACTTTGGGAAATAACATCTATTTATTGGTCTTAGCTAAATCTTCTTTTATCTTTCCATTGTGACATTTATTTAAACCATCTTAATTCCATTCTTGCACAAGCTCCTTTTTAGAAGTGTTTACACGATTTACTCAAAGCGCTAGAATTCTTTTGCAATCGCAATCGCTCTGGCATGAGGCTGCTAGTTTTTACTGGGGTAAGTTTTGTCTGCGGTTGGGGTTGTTGCATACCCTGCGTTCACCAATGACTCAACGGGTCTTTTCATTCCAGCCGTCTCCCTAATTGAGGTCATTGTTGGGCAGATTTCATGCATGAATTCTTGATGCCATTGTTTGCATGCCGAAAGCATTTACGCTTGTTTCCTGTGTGTCCTTTCTGGGCTGTTTTAGACAATGAGCACATCTTTCTGGACCTGGAAGAGAAACTTGCTACGTACTTTCCTAAGGAGTGGAAACAGGACTCAGGAAAGGTGAGCATAACACGGTCCTCCATCATTATCAGTAGTACCATGGTGTTCTTTTACATGTCTGTAAAATACATGGTTCATCAATGTGATAATCATATAAATATAAATTGTGTTGTGATTGTACTGGTTCCATTACAGTATGACTGTACCATGTGCTCCGTGTTCCTTGTGGTCATCGGCGCGGTTACTGAATGATAGTAAAGATAAACACTAGTAGGCCGGTCGGGATGTGGGAGTGACTTCATAATGAGGGGGTTGCCACAGTAACCTAGTCAAGCCTGTTCTTTCTCTCGGCAGGGGTCACAGAGGAGGTCAATCCCTCCCCTGCTCTGTCTGAAGGTCCAGTACTATGTGGAGAATGGCAGACTCATCTGGTAAGAAACAGGCCAGATATTCCCGAACGTTTGAAGGGAGGAATCCTCTCCTTGGCCTCTTTCCTTCATTAGTTTTAATCCACCAGGGTGTGAGGCCAGTTTGAGTGGGCTTGTGATCTGGTTTTAATGTGGCCTGTGTTTGAAAGCTGTTTTTATTAGGAAGAATTTTCCTCCCTCATCTGGGTGTGGTGTAACTGAAAACTGCTTATTATGAAACTCAGCCTAACTTTAGATTTTATTGAATGTGGCAAATGAGTGGAGGATTTTGAAAATAGCCCGAGGAGTGTCTTTCATTAAATTTATTTTAAAATTAAAAATTAATTTTTAAAATTTAGTTTTGCTGGATTAATATAGTTAAATTAGAAAATGATGGCAGAATTAATTTTGTTCTATTTTAAAATTTAAATTTAGACTTGATGTGAATTCTTAGAAACATTTCATTTCAAACATTTAATTTGTCAGTTTAGAGGCCGTTTTAATGCTTTTGAAAGAAGTCTCACACTCACCAAGGCTGCATTTATTTAACAATAATAATGTTAAATATTATTACAATTTAAAATAACACTTTCTATTTTAATACATTTTTAAATGTAATTTATTTCTGTGATGGGGAAGCTGAATTTTCAGCATCATTACTCCAGTCTTCAGTGTCAAGTGATCCTTCAGAAATTATTCTAATATGCTGATTTGCTGCTCAAGAAACATTTCTTAACATTACTATCAATGTTGAAAATAGTTGTGCTGCTTAGTACTTTTGTGGAAACAGTGATACATTTTTAAAGGATTCTTTAAAGTGTTAGTTCACCCAAAAATGAAAATTCTGTCATTAATTACTCACCCTCATGCCGTTCCAAACCCGTAAGACCTTTGTTCATCTTTGGAACACAAATTAAGATATTTTTTATGAAATCTGAGAGCTTTCTGACCCTCCATGGACTATTTTACTAATGTCCTTACTACGTTTCTGGGTCTGGGAACATTTCAGTTGCACTGCTCTCTATGGAAGGTCAGAAAGCTCTCGGATTTTATCAAAAATATCTTAATTTGTGTTCTGAAGATGAACAAAGGTCTTACGGGTTTGGAACGGCATGCGGGTGAGTAATTAATGACCAAAATTTTCATTTGAGTGAACTAAATAATAATAGAAAGTTCAAAAGAACAGGATTTATTGGAAATAGAATTATAAATAGAAAATAATTCTTGCTAAAACATTTATATTTGATGTCTAGTTTATTTTTCTTATCTTACTCTTTTTCTGTGTTCTCAGTGAGCGTAAAGCGAGAAAACTGTACTACTATGATCTGCGGGAACGTGTCCTGCGCTCAGAATGCCGACAGCAGGAGGAAGTGTATTTCCAGCTTGCAGGATACGCCCTACAGGCCGATCACTCTGACCACCCCTCAGACAGCCACAGTCAGGGACACACTGTGTATTTCCAACCCAAAGAATACTTTCCACCCTGGGTAAATCTTCATTAGAGTGTATAAAATACAATCACATACATTTGCATCCAAGCAAGAGGTGCTTACTTTGTTTTTAATCATATAAAGATTTGGTTTAAAAGTTGGTTTACTTGGTTGAAAAGTCCAGCATTTGTGGTATTTGGACGCTGGTGTGCTATCGTGTTTAGTCCAGGGTTTTTAACTAACAAGACTTTCATGGACAACCAGCTTCACCAGAAAGACCATGCTGACTGACTAGCATTTTTTGAAAAACACCAAACCAGCAAATTCTTCTTGTGCTTTTACAGCAGGGGTTTGATTAAAGTTTTTGTAAGTCTAATAAAGCACGGTGAGAGCTCACACTCATTTGATAATCACGCATGACCCGTGTCTGCTCTCTTATAGATAATTGCGAAGCGTGGCATTGACTACCTGCTGTGTCACGGACCCAAGGTTCATAAAGAGCTGTGGGGGATGTCCTCGCGTGACGCTATCCTGCTCTTTATCAGAGAATCCTGCCGTCTGGAGGATGTCCCAGTCACCTTTTATCGCCTACAGAAGGTCAGAGGTCATGCACGGTTATCAGAATGTCTTGCTGTAGGTCAAGACATTCTCAGCTGTGGAATGTGAAAATATTTTCATCAAAGTAGAAGTTAAAGGTGAAGTCATTTCTGCACTACTAGGGGCACCTGATGGAACTGCAGTGTGCTTGATTGAGTAATATTACAACAGCAGCTCAACCAATGCTAGAATGATCTCTGAAGGATCATGTGGCAGAAAATTAAAAGAAATTGTAGTAATATTTAAATTTTTTTGAGTATTTGACCAAATAAATGCAACCTTGGGGAGCATAAGAGCATAATATCTATCTATCTATCTTTCTTTCTTTCATTAAAAAGTGTGTAACTAAGCCTGTGTCTTTTTCCTGTAGGACAAGAAAGAAGAGAAAGGTTCAGCGCTCCTTGGACTCACTCTACGAGGAATGCAAGTGTATCAGGTGTGTGTTTGTGAATGCATGAGGCGTTTTTCTTGCCACTAAAAACAGGGAAAAACACTTCTTGTATATAAATTGCAGCATTGCAAAAATTGGACACAGCAACATCGCAACAGTAGTTGTTGCACATTACCTGAAATCACCAGCCCTCATTGAAAATTATGGACTTCTGGTTGCTTTTCGCTGCAAAGCACATGTGAATGGCCTACTTCATTGTGCATCATTCTGTGATTCAGTGCAGTCCTGTGTTTTCTCTTTGAGCCGGTGCCAATCACAATGATAGAGCTCTCCAGATAGGCCTGACTGGAATGCATATATTAGACGGTTCAGTCCATAAACAGGGATTTGGAGTGCATGCCTTTCCCTTGAGTCCTCTGATCTGCCCGTTAAAGCATCTGGGGTTGGATTAAACTAAGGGCCCTGTGTCTAAGAGATCAAAGACCCAGTGTGGTGAGGCACGGACCCCAACCTTAAATGGGCTCCCCTTCTGCTTTGATAAAGAACAGGATTTATATATTACTCCTTTCTCACACTGCCAAATAAGCTTATATTACAAATAATCTAACAAATGATCTGTGGAAGGGGGTTTTGTAGCAAGTAGGGTTAAGAGATCTAAATGTTAGTTCCATTTTCAAGAAACTGCTTCAACCGAATAATGAACTGTGTGTTATTTGTAATAAAATAAATTATAAAATTCTATAAAAATGTTATGTATACATTTTTTTCTTATAAATAGTAATATTTGTTATCTAATACAAATATGTGACCCTGGACCAGTGGAGTGCATGCCTTTCCCTTGAGTCCTCTGATCTGCCCGTTAAAGCATCTGGGGTTGGATTAAACTAAGGGCCCTGTGTCTAAGAGATCAAAGACCCAGTGTGGTGAGGCACGGACCCCAACCTTAAATGGGCTCCCCTTCTGCTTTGATAAAGAACAGGATTTATATATTACTCCTTTCTCACACTGCCAAATAAGCTTATATTACAAATAATCTAACAAATGATCTGTGGAAGGGGGTTTTGTAGCAAGTAGGGTTAAGAGATCTAAATGTTAGTTCCATTTTCAAGAAACTACTTCAACTGAATAATGAACTGTGTGTTATTTGTAATAAAATAAATTATAAAATTCTATAAAAATGTTATGTATACATTTTTTTCTTATAAATGGTAATATTTGTTATCTAATACAAATATGTGACCCTGGACCAGAACCAGTCATAAGGGTCAATTTTTTTGAAATTGAGATTTATACATCATCTGAAAGTTGACTAATTAATTGTTAGGATAGGACAGTATTTGGCTGATGTACAACTATTTGAAAATCTGAGGGTGCAAAAAAATTTAAATATTGAGAAAATCACCTTTAAATCTGTCCAAAGAAGTTCTTAGCAATGCATATTACTAATCAAAAATTATGTTTTGATATATTTATGGTAGGAAATCTACAAAGTATCTTCATCGAACATGATCTTTACTTAATATCCTAGTGATTTTTGGCATAAAATAAAAATGTATAATTTTGACCTATACAGTGTATTGTTGGCTATTACTACAAATATACCCGTGCTACTTCTGACTGGTTTTGTGGTCCAGGGTCACATATTATTGTAATATTAATATAAAAATTATTATAAAAAAAATCTAAATGTTCTATTAAAAAAAAAGTATAATTTAAATTATTTATATATATATTTATATTTATATATATATATTTATGAAGTATGATTAGGACCAATTATTTGGCTTTCTTAAAAGTAATAAAAGAATCAGTAATAGAATCATAAAGGAACCTGAACCATTTAGTGGAATCGGAATCTGAGCCATTGAATTTTCTAACAAATCCCATTCGTCTGACTTGACACTTTTCATGTGACAGAGGCCTTGTTTCTTTTATTTGCAGGAGGTGAACAATGTGCGGGATCTGCTGTATGACTTCCCCTGGTTTCATGTGGGACGACTCACTTTTCTGGTAACATTTAATGTTACTGCTTGTTACAATATTAGATCACACCAGACCTCACTGTTTCTCCCTCATTTCAAGTGATTTTTGGTCTTTGATGTGATTTGAATTGTGGTGCTTGAACACCTGCTCTAACATTAAAAGTCAATTTTCAAAAATACAGAGGTTCTGTCTTCTGCTCTCTGCACAGGGGAAGAAGTTTGAGATCCAGCCGGATGGTTTGCCCTCCGCGAGGAAGCTGGTGTACTACACGGGTTCGGCTTTTCGTTCCCGACATCTTCTGCTGCATTTAAGTTCCTGTCACCGATTGTACCTCAGTTTGCAACCTGCGCTCAAACACCTGCGGCAGCTGCAGGAGACAGAGGGTGTGTGTCCACATAATATTCATCTCCAGGCCCTTCATGCCTGCTTTTGTAGTACGATTTTGTTTTTTGTTTTCTTCTCAGTGGTGTTGGTTATATTATAGCCCATTCGTTTATTGACTTCAGAGACCTCACAAAAACAATTTTTTATGTAAGCAAGTACTTATAATAATGTATTTATTTTACTTTCCACTTCCACTTTCATTTCCAGATTTATTTTTTATTTATAGTAATGAGTACTGGAGGAAGAAATGTCAGTAATGTCACAATGGTCCTGGAAAATAGTTATGGAAAAAATAGGCTTAATTTTCTTTAACACTAAATGGAGGTGACAGTGTCAAGGAAATAGATTATAAAAGAATAAACTGTTTTTTTAATATTCTTTTTCTTTGACACAGTCACCTCTGGCTTCTTGATTGCAATATTTGAAATGGTTTGTATTGTGAAAAGTGCTATACAAATATACCTGAATTGAATGGAAAAATAAGGTGACCAGATTTCTGAAATAGAAACTAGTACATTTCCCAGTTGAGTGGTCAAAATATCATTGAAATCTCACTTCTTGTTGCCTATAAAGCTAAAAATGGAGACAATACAGTTTTATGTTTTGGGCTCCTATAAGATTATAAAACTTAATTAATATTAAGTAATATTTAATTAATATAACTCTGCAAATCACACTATGTAAAACAGTAAATATTAACCCTGTCAAAGAGCAAACCGTTCAAAACAGTATTGTAACAAAATTCTGACTTTACAAAAACACATCACAAAAATAAAATAAATTGGATAAAATTGAAAAAAACATATATTTTCTAATTGGATTTCATATTTTCACAAACTGTGAATATACTGTATACAGATATTTCTATTTTTTAGACACCCTGTTTCCCCTGAAAACAGAGATGTCTGGTTACCAAATCGAAAAATATAATACATTTTTTCCTTTCCTTTTGGATGAAGTTAGACTTAAATATGTTAAAGCATTTGTGAGAATCACCCTTATTAGTAAAATAATTATTCTGCCATGTCAGGCTGTTTTTGATGAAATAATATATTTTTTCTCTCTTTTCGGATCCAGAGAAGAAGAGGTACCGTGAATCGTACATCAGTGATGAGCTAGACCTGGATCAACCGTGCAGCGAGGGCAGTCCTCGTCTGTCTCGACACTCCACCAGCAGCTCTGGCATTGAGGCGGACACCAGGCAAAACAGCGTCTCTGTAGAGATGGTTTCCATGGAGGAGAAGGAAAAGTCCTTCATCTCTGCTGTCAGTCACAGCTCCTCACACACCTCTGGCATCGACACGAGCAGCAAAGCTCGGACTGATGAAGATGAGTGGCAGGAGGAAGGTGAGGGTCAAACAACTTTAGTCATAATCAGTATTAAAAAAATATATAACACTATATTTATAATCAACATTTCTCTAAACTCATCTGCCAACTGTAGAGTCACATATCATTTGCTGGGCTTGAATACTTGTGCAGTTGTTATGCAACAGTATAAAATGTCACGCTCATCAATTTGACATGGTCTGCTGACAGATAAGCATTGCTAGGATTCTTTGCATATGTAGTGCTGAAAAGACATAGATGAAGCTGTTGGGGTTGTTCTGAAGTTATTTAGTTTATTTGCTCAGACAGCTTGACTTGCAAAATGTCACATTCGCACTGACAGTGAAAGACAAAATCTTTTGTCACAACACGTTAGATTTACGACAAGGTTAAGCACAGATTAACCCATGATGGACTGTTGGTGATGAAATCTGAATGCAGATTTGCAGGATGTGGTGAAGGAGCCTGGGGAGGTCTCTGTGGACGATCCTTTGGATATCTTACGATTGGCTGAGCTGCTGGAGGGCGTGTCCGTCGACTGTCCCACCATCCAATCAGACACTAAATTCAAAGGTGAGGACTCAAAAAAAACAATCCGATTTAGGGCACTTTCAAACCTTATCTATCTGTTTCTGATTCATTTGTATTTAATGCTTTAATTTATTTGTTTCATTGTTGCATAACATAAAAATAAAGTTACTAAATGTGTAAATCATGGAGAATTGTGAGCGATTTTTATGTATAAATTGTATATAAATATTTATTATGATCATGATGATTATCATATTTATGTTATATTATTATATTATATATTTTAATTATATGATTGATATATATTTTTTTTAGCAATTGTCATGCAATTAATGTTTATCTGTTATTAAACAAGTGCTCAGCAAGGCTGAATTTATCTAATCAAAAATACAGAAAAAACAGTAATGTTGTGAAATATTACAATTAAAAATAGCTGTTTTCTATTTTAATATATTTAAAATGTAATCTATTCCTGTGATTGCAAAGCTGAATTTTCAGCAGCCATTACTTCAGTCTTCAGTGTCACGTGATCCTACAGAAGTCATTCTAATATTCTGATTGCTAAAGAAATTAATGACAGTTTTAATTGAAACTAAGTGTGCTGCTTAATATTTTTGTGGAAACAGTTACATTTTATTAAATTTTTTAAAGATTTTTAAAATAGTTTTTTTTTTGGTAAAAATCTAAAAGTCTTAACTGCCACTTTTGATCACTTTAATGCATATTCGCTCAATAAAATTATAAATTTATTTCCTAAACTTTTAAATGGCATTGTAATAATGCAATGTAAACGGATGGGACCACAAATCAGCGTGTCACAATATTGTATTAGTGCATTAGGACTTAAAAGCATGAATGCTTTTTTCTTGACAATTTTGAAATACAGTAAATCAATATTTGCCTGCAGACTGTGATGAGAATAAAAATGTGCTCCTGTTTACTGTAACGTCTGTTTCTAGGTCTACAAATGAGTTCAGTTACAGTCAACGATCAAGTGGACCATTGTGATCCAGACAGAATGAAACAGGTTTGTCGTCTCTGTCTTCTCCAATCTTTATCTTTTCATTCCTTCATCATGTCACTAACTGCTCATTACCCATTACAGGTTTTAAATCAGAAGTCCCGTAACCCGGCCGACCGCTACAGTCTGAGTCTGGATGACGTGCGACTGTATTCCCCTCTTCTCCCTCTGGGAACGGCTTCGGTTCCAGATACCTCTGTCAGCTACACGTTTGGGCTTCCGCATTCCCCAACCAGCCTGTGTCCAGACAATACTTCATTTTGTGTCCAGCGCTCCACGAACTGCCTATCTCTGGACCTGCTGGATGATAACCAGCCGCTTGAGCTTGTCCTTTAACAGGGCAATGTGAACAATTGTGGGTTGTTTTACGGATTATACAACATGTAGAACTTTCTACAGAATGTGTTAATGAATAATCTTAGAAGAATCTGGCATTACTACGCTAAAACCGTGTCCTTGATAAAACCTTTTCTTCCAAGTCAATTCTAACTGGCTGTGACTACAATAAGCAATAAGCAAGAGGCCCCGCCCACAGTGAACTTTCATTGGTCCAAATCCTGTTCTGCGTGGCTGAACTGTATATTAAACATCAAAACGAAACATTTTCACATTCTTTGTGGGCAGACAAATTACCTGTTGGTTCACACCTAGTTAGGTCATGGTGTAACATGTTATGCTACAAATGTTGTTTAGGGAAGGAAACGTTAGACCTCTAAATTTCACATTTGCTCTAAAATGGCTTGAGAATGTCAAACTTGGAGGAACATTCTCTGAATTGCATTATGAATACAGACAGAAGCTACCAGAAAATCCACTAAGAAGACAAAAACATGTCTTGTACTCATGCAATAAAATGCCATACGTTCCTTTAAACAAAAACGTTTAACTTGGAGTTCCATTTAATGTTTGAGATCACACAGTTACATTACTAATGTCAATAGTGGTTAATCATATCAAATATGATACAAAAATTCACGTTCACTGTCTTTGGAGTCATTTTTGGTCATGAAACACACTGAATATGCACCACCTGTTCTCCTGTTTTAATTGTGTACAGACAGTACTCTTGTTCCCAACCCGCTTAAAACTGCAATCAGGATTGGAACAAGGTTAAAAGGTCAAACCAAAATATTCCACGTATGTTGTTTGATGAGATCTAACCACTGGTTTAATATACTCAATATAATATCACATAGTTCTTTACTACACAAGTAATGTTGAACTGTGATGAACTTTTAAAAGAACAATAAGATCAAAGACTGGTTCCCTGTATACAGATCATGTTTGTTTTGTTCAGGATACATGGAGCTCTTTTGATTTCGATAATTACAAAACACACATCAAGCCCTCAGAGGTTCTGTACATAATGGTGGGTGTAATTTCTTTATGTATTGTAAACACACATCCTATTAAAAGTATGCCCATATATGTGTTCCTTTCAGTGAAAGGAAAAACAATAAGAATGAATAGTATGAATAAACATAGCTGGTGTTAAATTCAGTAGTATGTGTATGTGTTTTTCATTACATAGAAATACAGTAAACTGATAAAAGCAATTAGCTTAAACGCAGGGTCAGTGATAAGATATGACTGATGTAGTGATAATATAGTCACATATAGTCCAAAAGTAAGAACAGCCGAAACGTCAAAAATAAAACAGTATGTTTACAACTTGATTGTTTAAACAGCATTTTATTCTAACTTGCAAAGCCTTTTCAGTCGAAATATGTAAATAACGCGTAAAATAAAATACACTGCTTAAAATTGTAGTTGTTTAGAATGTATAGTTTTACTAGTTTACAAACTAGTAATAATAAAAATAATAATAATACATTTAAATTGTAATCGTACAAAAATGTGTAGGGTAAGTACTGAATAATTCAATGTTGTATTTAAAAATAGTTATTTATATTTTAATATTATATTAAGCATTTATATTATTTTACAAACAAATATAAATTAACATATATATATATATATAGGTTTTATTTTTTTTGCTGAGATTCGATGTAGTGACAATTTTGCGTCATGATTGCATAATGACGTCATCACGCAATGACATCACAACGCCATTTAGCAACTTTTAGCAACAAATCAACCTTCCTTTAGCAACTTCCTCTGAAAATTAGTTGGCAACACTGGACACGCCGGTTCACACGTGTGTGTGGAGCAGGCAAAAGCATCGAACCGGGTTTTAGCTATTTTAAAGCTGTGGATGTTTTTAACTTAAAAGGGCTAGTAAGAAAATGTCTATTTTTTTGATACACACCCTTTTGTCCCACCATCCTGAACCCGAGGATTTGTTCAATAGTTTGTGCTGGTCAAGCACAACATGCCCCGACATAGAGAAGATCGAAGCTCTGAAAGCTTTCCAATAAATCACAACAGGAGGGCTTTATTTGTAAAGTGCAGTCAGTGATATGGAATCAATGCATGCCAATAATGCAAACGATCTCCAGTGCAGATGATGGAGGTAAAGATCTGCTCAGTGCTGTCTGTGGACTCTTTGCAGTGTGTGTCAGTACCTGTCAGACCCATGATGCACCTGAGAAGATAAGTCATGTTCTTCTGCCTGTGCTGATGACGAGAGATGATGGCAACCATGAATATCCAGCATCTCCAGGACCTTGTCCTGCACCCTTTGCTGTGCTAAAGATCTCTGACTCCATAATCTCAAAAATCATAGTCCGGATCTGGTTCACCATACTCAAGTCCTGCAATAAAGACACTGAACCAGAGATACATCAGATATGGGATGATTTACTGTCATGCTGGGGAAGTCGTGGCCTAATGGTTAGAGAGTCGTACTCGTAACCCAGAAAGTTGTGGGTTCGAGTCTCGTACCGGCAGGGATTGTAGGTGGGGGGGAGTGAATGTACAGCGCTCTCTCCCACCTTCAATACCACGACTGAGGTGCCCTTGAGCAAGGCGCCGCAGCATAAATGGCTGCCCACTGCTCCGGGTGTGTGTTCACTGCTGTGTGTGTGCACTTTGGATGGGTTAAATGCAGAGCACTAATTCCAAGTATGGGTCACCATACTTGGCCACATGTCACGTCACTTTCACTTTTCACTTTCATGGCATCAGACAGAATCAGTATAAGCTTGGGTTCTGTTGTGTCTCACTGCTCTCTCTACTCATCGGAAACCTCTCAGACCCGACCGGATCCTAGAAGATCTCAAAGTTTTCTTAAGGCAATTCAGGCTGGATTGACCCACAAGGACGGTGTGTGACCCGCAAATGGGCGCTTTACCTGCTCACCAGGTGTGTTGCCCTGGCGGAAATCAAGAAAGAAGATGTGTTCACCAGTGAGGAACCTGACACGGGTAAGACAATGTTCAGTATCTCCCACAGTGTGTAGGATGTGTGTGTGAACAGCGTAAGAAATCATAAACATCTCTTGGATCTCTGCAGATGAAATCCTATTCAGATAGACTCCCGAAAAAAAGCAGTTACTGAGGGAATTCTGGGAAGATTATGCTCTAGTATTAGAGACTCTAGAAGAAAACCAGGTAAGAATGTTTTGTTTCAGATTCACAAAACCCCACTGGCTATGTTCAGAATTGCAAACTACCATACTATGCACTGACAACTGATATTTATATGAATGAATGAAAAGTTGTCTGCTAAACTGTTATAAAGATCTCATTGATTTACAAAATTTTATTATTATAATAATATTATATAATACTTATTATTTGGCCAATATCAGCAGCTGCACCAAATTGTATATTTTCCTCAGTTTGGGCTTCTAAATATAATTGAGGTGTTTTTTTCCTCAAATATGAGCTCCATATTCTCCTATATCATACTATGTGAGCCATAAAAGCCATATATGATACTCAGATATGATATAAACATCCCTTTTTTTTGAGAGATTTTCTTGAATAGTTTGTCTAAAGGTTATATAAATTGTTCCATAAAAAAAATGACTTATTTCATATGTCAGGCTTTACAGGGATAAATTACTTTTTAACGTTATGAACGTTAAAAAAAACCATACTGATTGACCAACAATCTGAATATTTTCCTTATGGAAATAAATATTTGTGAACTGCATTTTGCGTTATTGTGTCTTATATTGTTTATCTATTTTTTTTTTAAGATACACGTGATTCGACCTGTTGAGACAACAGCGATTGACATCCAAGGTTTGTGGCAGCACATGGCATAATTTCAGTTTACTGATAACTGGTCTTGTATCTTTGCTTGATCTGGTTCTCCAACTCTCTCCATAATCAGGTGAGCTGTTTTCTTCATCCTGGCTGCTGTGTGTGTATCAGCGCATGTTTCACAGTGAAAACAAGGCAGTAATGAAGGAAGGAGTCAATCACCTGTTAGAACTGAAAGCACTGCATCGTCCTGTGTTTGCTTTGGCATTCTCACAGGTATCCATCCATGTTATGCTTTATAAGATACTGGATCTAAAAATTCTGTTTATCCCAGAAATATGTCACATTATGAAAGTAAAATAGTTTGCAAATACACTTATTGATAATGAATGTTCTTCTGGTTGTCAGTTTGTAATCGGTCCTCTCATGGATGTTCTTGCAGAGAGCTCTCTCTATCACAGGTAATTATTGTCAGGAGTTCATTTTCATTCTAGGTAAGGTTTTATTACATATTACATAATACAGTTTGTTTGGTGTCAATCTTAAAATGTTTGTTTCCCAGAGCGCCACAGCAGAACATCAGAGATTGTCCAGAGCTTGGAATAAAACTCCAAATGTTTATGGGGAATTTCTTCAACAGTTTGCCATGAAGAGAACAGAGGTAAAAAGAACCAGTTTATGTTTGTGGACATGTTTTGGTCTCTGGGTTTTAGGCTATTCAATAAAACAATAAACAAGACTCCAGGATATTTTAGGCTGGTCTGAAATGTGCAATTTCACAGCAGAATTCATACTGTTGTTTTTGTTGTTGTGATCAGGTTCAGTGTTGCTGCAGCTCATGAAATGTAGTGAGTGTTAAGTGCAAAGTAAAGAAGAGATGCTACTCATTTATATATAATAAAGCATACAGTCTTTTACATAATTTTGTTTTGCGTTATCATTACTAAATACAAAAAAACAAATAAATATAATTTATTTTATATTAGTTGAATCAAATAGTGAAAGAAAAGCAGCCAATAAGTGTCCAGCATACATTTGAGTTCCTTAAGTGCTGTTTACCATACATCCTGTAATGCAAACTGATCTATTTTATAAAACTGACATCTGTAACAATCAGTCACTTGGTGAAAGTGCATATGTTATTTGTTGCAATAATGAATGTGTTCGTAATTCACATAATCTGCGCATGTCTTTGTTTTTTTTTTATTGGTGTTATGAAGTATTCTAATTTGTTGAGATAGTGAATTGGTGGGTTTTTGTTAAATGTGAGCCAAAATCATCACAATTAAAAGAACCAAAGACTTAAACTACTTCAGTCTGTGTGCATTGAATTTATTTAATACACGAGTTTCACGATTTGAGTTGAATTACTGAAATAAATGAACTTTTCCACGACATTCTAATTTATTGAGATGCACCTGTATGTATATATGTGACCCTGGACCACAAAATCTTTTAAGTCGTCTTAAGTCACACGGGTATATTTTTAACAATAGCCACAAAAAAAATTACTTATGTTGCATATGGTTTTTGTTTTGTATCATATTTGATGCATCAAGCTTTTATGCCTCACTATGTCATATTAGTGAGAAAATGAGCTCACACCCAGGAAAGAAAAAACACCTCAGTTTTATTTTTATTTCGGTCCAAACTGGTCAAATTTGCTACAAATATTGTTATTTATGTGGCCAAAATGTAAGATGAAATTTTGATGTCAAGTTTGAATATGCACAATCACAAATAAGATTTTAAGTGTTTCAGTGCTACATGTATTTAAAAAAAAAAAAAGATCTTGTGGAATTAAAGATTTTACAGTTCACATTCTGTTTATTCCGATTGTATTATTATATATGGTCACGATGGTTAATTTAATGATCAGACAGAATGGATTTCTAACTGATTTTCTTATTTTTGGCAGTCAGCGGTGTCTCTAGATGAGATATTTGGTTTTCTTGTACATTTTCGAGCTGATGAGTCTCTATGTCGGGGCACAGCACTTTGGAAAGAGGTAAACTGAAAGTCTATTAACTAAATCAGAATTCATAAGCCTGCTCAATTTGCAAAGTATTTGATCACACAACTAACATTCACTACATGTTAAACTTTGCTCCCATCATAGCTGTGTAATTGGCTCCAGGCTAACGAAGGCTGTTTTCGTCTGACCGACGGCGATTCGGGCTCCTCTGAGGAGATTCACTCTGAAACATCAAACAGCTTCTATATTCAGCTACGTCCAGCAGTGTCTGAAGACCTTTCTCACAGTTCCAGCCAGCTCAGGTGAAATACAGAACAACAGTTTAGCAATACTGGACATGTTTCTACATTAACATCCTTTATGTTTTAATCCTGGAACAACATAACTGTCAAACAACAACCAAAATGACCCCAGTTCGGATATATTTGTTCATTATGCTACATTTCTTCTTGGAATTTTAAGGTCAATATCATCTACCCAATTTATATAACATTGGGCCAAACATTTTCCACCAAGCTTTATGCACATCTCACAGTTTTATTTAGATGATTAATTTTTTTTCTGGCAGATCAGACTGGAAGTCTACCTGATCCAGGTGAGGCCGAGCTGCTGGCATGAGCTGTACTGCTGACAGCCGACCTTCAGCAGACCAGGAGTGAGGAACCTGGTCTAGAACTGTTTCTCCAGCCCCTTCTGGACGTCTTACGGAGACTCAGCGCTAACATCTATCTGGTGCTGCACAAGACAGACAAGAGCCTGCAGTTACTGTTACGCCTGCTGCAGCTTCATCGCAGATGCTCGGATACAGAGAAGGAGAATGCTGTGTGTTGTGTTAGAGAGAGTATAAGACAAACATGCCGTGTTTAAACATGCCGAAGCCTTGAATCTGGTGTGTTTGTAGAGGATGTCATGGCTGTCGTGTTGAAGTCTCACATGCTGTCGGTGGTGGAATCAGTGCAGGAGTTTCTCCTGAGAAAGTTGAGCGGGGAACTGACGGAGGTGAGTGTTTTTATGCATAACATATAATAATCCTGCCAGAAAAACTAGGTCTGGGTGGTCAAAACTGGATTATTGCTGATCCAAGTTGGTGTACCAGCACTAATCTGCTGACCAACCTGGGTCCATCGACCATTTAGACTAGCTGCTTACGATAACCATCTTGAACCACCTGAAACCATGTAAAACCAGCTACCATTTGGTTTAGCTGGATTTCTGGGGGATTTTTACACTCTGTATCTGTCTTCTCTCTCTCTCTTTCTCTAGTTATGTGATGTGGAGAGGTCTGATCTTTATCGCTCAGTATTAAGGGAACTGGTCCTCACTTATTCCACTGTGTCGTGGTACGGATCAAATCTGCAGCAAAACTACATCCCAAAAGTTACCACAAACTGCCTGAGGATCCTCAATGAACCCTCTGAACAGGTGCAGCACTCAACATAGGCTTGATTCTTCAAACTCTGTTCATCATAATTGCATGTTTAATATAATTACCACACATACACTACTTTTCAGAAGTTTGGGGTCAGTAAGATTTTTTTTTTTTAAGAAATGTGTACTTTTGAACAAGGAGGCTTTGATCAAAAGTGATATTTAAGATAATTATAATACATAATATGTGACCCTGGACCACAAAACCAGTCATAAGTAGCACGGGTATATTTGTAGCAATAGTGGTCAATTAGGATATTAAGTAAAGATCATATTCCATTAAGATATTTTGTAAATTTCATACCGTAAATATATCAAAACGTAATTTTTGATTAGTAATATGCATTGCTAAGAACTTCATTTGGACAACTTTAAAGGCGATTTTCTCAATATTTAGATTTTTTTGCTCCCTCAGATTCCAGATTTTCAAATAATTGTATCTCAGCCAAATATTGACCTATACAACCCATACATCAATGGAAAGTTTATTTATTCAGTTTTCAGATGATGTATAAATCTCAATTTCGAAAAATGGACCCTTATGACTTGTTTTGTGGTCCAGGGTCACATATTTCTATTTCAAATACATGCTACTCTTTTGAAATTTCTATTTATTAAAGAATTTATAAAAATAAGAAATGTTTCTTGATCAGCATATTAGAATGATTTCGGAAGGATCATGTGACAGTATAATGACTGGAATAATGATGCTGACAACACAAAAATACATTTTATATTTTAATACATTTCAAAATGTATTAAAATAGAAAGTAGTTGTTTTAAGTTGTAATAATATTACAATGTCACTGTTAATAATGTTACTGTTTTTACTGTATTTTTTGGTGAGCCCTTTTGTAAAAGTCTTACCAACCCAAACTTGTGCATTTTTATTTTAGATATGTATATGCTCTATTTCCCTCCACTTTTAAGTCAAATATTTAAAAAATGTAAGTATTTCAGATTTAAGTATTTCAAAAACTATTTGGTGAGTTGTAAGTTACTGTAAAGCAGCATGACACCCTTGTTCAAAAAACTAAAAACCCTAGGATGTTAGATGACTGTAGATTATTCCCAAGCACATTTGTAAAACATTTTGTAAGTGGATGGAAATTTCTGATGAAATGAGATCTAAACTGTGTTTTTCTGGAATCCATCTGTGTCAGGGCAGGTTCAGAGAGTGGTCTGTATGGCCACACTTGCGCTGTTGTGTGACATGGCTGATTGGGGTGTCCTGAACTCCCACTCTGAAGCCACGAGATCACTTCACTCGCTGACGACTACTTCTACCCTTCATCACCTTCATCATCTCAGCATCTCAACCACTGAAGCCCACAACTGTGACAGTCAGGTCTGTTCAAGCTCTTAAAAAAACAATTGGTTGCTCTAGGTCTTGGAATTAAAAATCTATATATTTGTTCAAAATAATTTTTCCTGTGAAGCATTATCACATATTCATTTATGAGTTATGTGTGTTTATTCCAGTGATTCAGTGGACTGGCGGCGAATTGTGGCCCAGTGTATTCGAGATCAGTGGACATGTCTGAGTTTCCTGCAGAAGTCTGCTGGGACCCTTCGGGCTCCTGAGGTCCTGAGGGCTGCTGTGGATGCTCTGGCGTTACTGCCTGGTCATCTTGTTCTGCCGGTGCTGGATTTCATGGCGTCGGTCTCACCACAGGTGGGCTGCAATTATCTTTTCAGTTTATCAGCTTTGTTGCATTAACATTTCAGATTTAAAGGAATAAAAAATACCGGTTCTACCATTAGGGCTAGATGTTGTTTTGCTTGAAGTCAATTGATAATGTTAGTAAAAAATTGTTGTGCTGAACAATTATAAGTAACATAAAAAAAGTCTGGAATTTCAGGAACATTTGAAGTTTAAAAATTGTTTTTTTTTGTTTTGTTTTTTGATCTAACTGTAATTTATTTATTTTATTTTTAAATAGTAAATTAATAAATAAATACATTTATTTTTTGTCACTTTTTTGTGGACTTTGTGTGTTGTGTGATGTGAACTTGTGTTTTTGTGTTGTTGGGTCTATTTTCTCCACCAGGTGGTGCAGAGTGATGAATCTCTGTGCATTGAGGCCATATGTGCATCATGGGAAGGTGGTTCAGGCTCTGAGCACAAACCCTCATGACTTCTGGTCCACACTGCAGGGATTCGTGCACTTAGCTTTTCACCAGGGCCTTCTGCAGCTCACGGAGGAACAGAACCCAAGAATCACAGCCTGCATACAACAGGTCAGGGAAAAGCCTGAAAGACCACTTGCGCCATTTGTGATCAAAAAACATATAGCTTAGTGTATATATTAAAAGCTTTCTGGTTTTTGGGCAGATTGTGAGTGAGATCATGGAATTGGCTCAGGTCTGATCAGGAGTGTTTAATGTTCTGATCCAGCATTGCTGCGAGACTTGTCAGACGCTGTGTTCAGTACAGCTCTCTTACACCTCGACATTCTGACCGAGGCCTGTGTGTATGGCCCAGTGTTCAGAAGAGACCAAAGGTGAGTGTGCACATAAAAAAACAGATGCTAAAAAGTATTTTTGTATACAAACTAGTAAAATAATAAATGTATTTAGGTACTTAATATTTTTGTTCTTAATACGTTATTAATAATAATAGTTATGTTAAGAAAAATCGATTAAAATATAAATGGGTCAACATCACCATAGAGTGCCCTTCAACCCTCACAATACTAAAAAAATTTGGTTTTAATTTACCATTCACTGTCTGACATTATTTGACCTAACCCTAAGCTAACCCTACCCCTACCCTTACCCCTAACCATAGCCCATAACAAAGACATCTCAAACAATGTCATCTTTGCATTAAAAATTACATAACTGAGCGAATGACACTTAATGACAGTTGTCATAAACATGCATAAAAAAACCTTCATATTCATGACATGTGTCATGTTATGATTATGAAGGTGTCATGTCAGTCTTATGCACACCCCTTCAAGTAAAGTGTAACCGTTGATTATAACAAAGTACTTTGACGAGACTTTGCTCAAGCATCTTAGAATGACAAAACTAGCATTTCAGATGCTGTGCAATGAGATCGGTCCATTGGTTGGTCCAGTTTTATGCTGTCCCATGGCAAAGTCACATGTCTTTTTTGATGCGCATTTAAGGAATTTTTTCGGTAAAAGTGTTTCCATCATAGTTTATGTGCATGTTTTCTTACTGGATAAGAAATGTATACTACTTAGTTGAGCGCATACGTTTTTGCTTTTTATGCACATTTTTAGAATTTATGCACATCTTGGCGTTTCCATCCAGCCTTTTTTTTTATGCGATATCCCAAAATGCATATAAAATAGGTGCATGGAAACATAGCTATTGACTAAGCATTGTGGACTTTTGCAAATGGACCATTTTTGTGCTACAAAACTACTTGAATCAGAATATGTTTTCCTCATAGTATGTTCAAATACATTTATTATTCTGAATCTTGTTTCTAGTGATAACAGGGATGATCAGTTTCCTCGAGTGTGTGTGTTCTGGCTTTCCTCTGCCACTTGAATCCATCTAATCAGCTCCACCAGCGTCTGATGGAAGAGCTCGTGCAACGACTACTGAGGAAGGTTTGTGTTCAATTCTTAACCACAGCTCTTACTGGAAATTGGGTGTTTAATTCTTAATGAAAGCACTTCCTGAAAACAATGAGCGTGTGTTTGATTTTGTTTTGAATGTCCCATCTCATGGTTTTTGCATGTGTTTTTGATTAAAGTTCCCTCCTTTGCCTCTTTTCCTTGCCTGGGGATGCCGAGATTTCGAAATCCAAAGTGCGTTACTATAGCAACTCCATCCAGCACAGAGTGAAGAACCGCGTGTGGCAGACGCTGCTGCTGCTACTGCATAAACTCAGACCGGTTAGATCTCTACACCAACACACGCATGCATGTTAATCCACTTTGTACTAGAGATGCTCTGATTTCAGGGTTTTTGGTCAGTTCAAATTCTGATATTGTCAGATGACTGTGTTGCTTCTGAATTATGCTTTTAAATAAACACTATGTGATTACATCCCTGCAAAGAGGTAGTTATATTAACTTGTTTCCATTGAATGGTACTGATTTGAATCTGTTGGATGTGTAACAGGCCTGCATTGTAAAAAGTGCAATGAAAGGCAAATAATAATTATTATGAATAAATAATTAACATTTATTAAATAAATAAACATTAATCTGACTATTTTATAGGGGTAGTTATATTAACTCGATACTACTTAATATTGCTGATTTGAATCTGTGTAACAGGCCAACATTGTAATTATTATTATTATTAATAAATAATAAATAAAAATTAATCTAATATGACTATTTTATAGAGGTAGTTTTATTAACTTGTTTCGATTTGAATCTGTTGGATGTGTAACAGGCCTATATTGTAAGACATGCAATGAAAGGCAAATAATAATAATAATTATTATTATTAATAAATAATTCATAATAATAATTAAATCAAAATTTAATATGATCTAATATAATCTAATATGACTTTTATAGTGGTTGTTATATTTGTGCTGCTAAAATGTTTTTACTTGTAAATGTTAAATGATTCATGTTTTTACTAGTTGTGATAGAACGTTAGATATACAAATTAAATACAAAATAAAATAAAATCTTGCTACATGATACAGCAAAAATATTGCCTGTTCAACAAAACATCAACAAAACGTATGCACATCCAGGAGGCAAAAAGCCCTATAAAGCTGCTCAACCACAAAAAATATATATATATATATATATATATATATATATATATATATATATATATATATATATATATATATATATATATAAAAGATATATATATAGCAAGTTCTCACCAACAGTGATGTTTTGAGCTTTATGGCTCTTAAAAAGATAAATATTGTTTGTTAAAATGTCATTGTTGGTAAAATGTAATATGTTGCATTTATTGAATTTAATTAATAATTTAATTATTTAATTTATTGAAATAGATTAAATAATTTGAATAGATTAAGTAATTGTAATATTTATTTAAATAGAAGCAATAATAATACATTTTGTCCCTCAAATGCACTTTTCTATGTACACAATTTCGAGTTCAGCAGTCTATTCTGATATTATCTGTCACAGGAGTGTGTGTTGAGTCACGTGTGTGAGGCAGGGTTCTGCAGTAACCAAGCATCTGTCAAGTATCTGATAGAGTGGACCCTGATCCTGGTCCTCCACCAGAACCCGTCTCACATCCAGAACCTGTGGAACTGCTTCAGTCTGGTGAGTCTGAACTCATCAGCACACAAACCGTAACCTACAAACAGATGCTGCATATATGGAACAAAACCGGTCCTGAATGTCTATATAATGAGTATAAAAAATAACTAGTTGAAACTAGGGCAGGAGAAAGTATTTTAATATCTGAAATATTATACACATCAGTTTTAATTATGTAGACATGTCTGACATTTTCTTATTAGCCATACGGTTCATTGTTTTGCAGGATCATGAGAAGACAAAAACAAGCATTTTGCAACTGAATGTCCTCCCAAAACTGCAAGATAAGGTAATAATATTTCTTTCTGTGAGAACAATATGAACATTTGATGTATTATCTGTATTGCTGGTGTTTGTCTCAGGAGCTGCAGTGGCGTAGAGCGGTGGAGGTGAGCCTGCAGTGGTAAGCCCGTGCTCTCCCAGAGGAAAACCTGGTTGGACTGACAACAGTGGTCCAAGCCTGTTTACAGCAGGCTGAAGCCATGCAGGTAAGAAAAGATTTACTCATTAACCCAAAAAAGCTTGCTGTATCATATTAGATTCTCATGAGAAACTTGGAGATATCAGGTATTTTTAAAAGAAGATTTAAAAGGATTTAAAAGGTATTTTTTTCCCCCACAGAAATGCAATGAAAAACTGGTCTAGAATTCAGGACCATTTTTTCTTTAGTGCTTTCAACCCAATCAGGTACTACA
>NW_015505476.1:1238857-1242956 GCF_001515645.1 Sinocyclocheilus grahami | reverse complement strand
CTCTCTCTCTCTCTCTCTCTCTCTCTCTCACACACACACACATTTTAACAATTTATTTAAGTCCACTTAAGAGAAGTAACTTACAAGGACGTAAAAATTATAGATGCAGTTAGATACATGTACAAATTCATGGACCAATGGTGTGCAAGAAGTCTTCACAATATTAAGCATATCACTCAGTTGTTATGGGTATAAATAACAGCGTCTCTGCCATATATGACGGCTGCCTGTGATAGAGGACAAAGCACAATACTTTGCTAGCCGTTTAGCCCTCTTTTTGGGCATCCCAATTTGTTGAAGCCCTCTTACAACCAGCCTGTGTGTGTGTCCTAAACTACCAAATATAAAAACAAGTAATCGGCCTCTATAACCTATCTCTGAAATGGTATTTAGGAGTGGTTGATATTTAACACACACACACACACACACACACACACACTCACTCACTCACTCACTCACTCACTTTCTTCTATCTTCAGTGTATAATCTGATCCAATATGTGCTGTTAAATTCACGTTCTCTGCTTCCTCAGACAATATTCCAGATCTTTCCTCGCCTCTCGGAACTGGCAGAAGATGAGTGGCTTCCACTGTGGAAATTTGAGAGTTTTTGTTTGTTGACTTCCCGATGGGTGCCGCCTTGCTCTTGAAGAACCCTGTGACGAATCTCTGTGAACTCCAGCCTGGTGACTGGATCCAGCAGGACAAAGGTAATCACCACATGAGGGCAGCAGAGCACTGGAACCACACCACAGTGAGAAACTAAAAATCTATAGTTGTTCTCCATGTTTCCATAAACATTAGTGAGATGGGGCTGAACAAGTCTGTCTTGTCAGCTCTCATGTTCATTTTGTTAAGAGAAGGGCGAAAGCAATACAATATTTGAAATGTTAAGCAAACACAAATGTTTTATGTGTGACAGGTGACTTGGAACAGGAAGAGCGCTGGGCAGAAGTTCAGAAGAAAATCACCCCGTGGAAGCTGAGTGTCCAGGAGCAGGAGCCTGAGCTCATGGCCCAGCAGAGAGCAGCACGCCTGGGCATACTTACCAGCAACCTACTGGTGGTCGCATCTCTCATCAACAAGCCCACCAATGTGGGTGGTAAGACAAAGAAATAGACTAATGAATTATAGTAGTATTATATAGTAGAAGGGAGTTATCAATAAAGTTGTTTTATGATCGCTAAACCATAATCAAATTAGAAACAAAAAGGAATTGTTGGCTTTCATTGATTGCCATAAAAATTTTATAAAATTAAAATGCACATGTATTATTATTATTATTGGAAGTAATATTAATAAAGTCCTATTTTTAACATAGTAGCAGTAGTAGTATTGTTACTGTTGTTATTATTCTTTTCAATAAAAATTAGTGGGAGTTTTATTACAGTCACTTTTATTGTTGTTTTGTGTACATGTGCCGGACATGCCTATAAATGCACTTCTGTTCAGTTGTATTGTGCTCCCTCTACTGATTTTTAACACAAGAACACATCCTGTGATGGCCTTCATTCTCCTTTCTGTGATGGATTTGACAGTGTCTCACTCTGTTTACATTAAGTTTGGTCTTATTTTTTCTGAATGTCATCAATGCTGCTGCAACAGACATTTAACTCAATCATCATCTCTTCTGAGTCAACAAACAAATCAGTTTTAACACAAGCTCATTATTAAAGGCTCATTCGTCTCATTCATTCAAACGTTCTACTCAAGCCGGTTATTGTTGGATTGATAGGCGTATGGTTTTCATTTCATGCAGTTTTTTCTCCATTACATTTCATGAATAAATATTGATGCGCTTAGTTGAGTTTAATAAGACTGATAGAAGAAAACACTCATGGTTTAATATTAAAACAGTCAACACTTAAATGTGAATGTGTATAATTTTTTTATATACATGTTTATGAAAGAAGTCTTTTATGCTCACCAAGGCTATATATATTTGATCAAAAATACAGTAAAACAGTATTATTGTGAAATACTTTAAAATAACTTTTCTATTTTAATATATTTTATGATGTAATTTATTCCTGTGATTTAAAAAAAGCTGAATTTCCAGCAGCCTTTACTTCAGTCTTCAGTGTTACATGATCCTTCAGAAATCATTGTAATATGCTGATTTGCTGCTCATGAAACATTTCTTCTTATCAAAGTTGAAAACAGTTATACTGCTTAAAATTGTGGAAACTTATGATTCTTTGCTGAATGGAAAGTTGAAAAGAACAGCATTTATTTGAAATGGAAATCTTTTGTAACATTATAAATGTCTTGGCTGTCACTTTTTATCAATTTAAGGCATCCATTTTTTTTTAATGAATTTAATATGTTACTGTTAAGACCATCAAAGGACTAAACTAAGTGTTTGTGTGTTTATTCCAGGTCTCTGCAGAACGTGTGAGATCTTTGGGGCCAAAGCTCTGGTTCTGGACAGTCTGCGACATGTTAATGACAAACCAGGCCCTTAGTGTGTCTTCAGAGATATGGCTGCCGTTGCTGGAGGTGTGTGTGTGTGTGTGTTTTGTATTTGTATGGTCAGTCCTTTTCCGTTTATTTTGACCTAACGAATATATCTGTTGCTTAAAATCGGATCTGACACCAATCAGAATTGCAAAAATAGTGACTTCCTTCGAACAAGTGTCAGTGCTATACATTGTTTGTCAACTCTGCCCACAAACTGACACCATAAATTCATAAATCCATGTTGCTTAAACAAACAGATTGAAATTCCATTTAGTCCCTCTAGTAGTGCACACTGCATCTTTAAAGACATACTTTATTTTCATAAATTATATTTTCATATTTCCTCTGAGTGTGGGCTGAAACAAGCCTAGAGATGTTATTCATCATAATCGTGCAGTACATCAGCCAAATACACACACGGCACGGAACCGTCAAAAGCTCTAGCCCGGTTTTGAAGAGCGAGATGTAGAATATGAGCAGTACATTGATTGAATCTGTCAAGATTAATGAAGCGGTCAGAAATTTCACGTTATATGCCTTCATTTTCCAGGTGAAGCCAGCTGAATTGTCAGATTTCCTGCAGCTGAAGAAGAGAGAGAGATACTGGGTAATAAGTGTGGAGCAAACATCCAACAGCCAGAGTTTACAAGATTACACGTTTCCTGAGAGAAGCCTCCTACTACTAGGGTAAACCAACACCTCCAGCATACTGTACAGATTCTGTCTATATACTCAAAAGTATATGCATTTCAATCATATTAGGTAATGTTCTAGCAGAGTGCACTGTAAAAAATCTGTTGCTGCCTTAAATATTAAGTATAATTAAATTGGCTGTACAATTGAGCTAAATCTTGTATAACATAAAAAATGTAATTGCTTAAATTATTCTTTTAAAATAATTATTTAAAATGAGTTTCTTTGAGTTTTAAGCGAAAGTAATGAAAAAAAAACGTATTCTGACATGGTTTACTGATATCATTTTTAAACAGTGTAACTATAGTAATGCTTGACAACTTTTGGCTTGATACTTTATCTAATGCAAAGATATTTATACATTGAAGATCAAGGACTGAGATGATGCAAAGGAAACCTGCTTTTAAACAACAGATTTTTAGAAATATCATGTTTGGTTTTAAAGTATTTTGAAAAAATTCACTGACCCTTAATTGTTCAAATACTTTTTGAGGTCATTTTATATGAATGCAGTAGTGTTAATTTTGTCAGCTGTTTTCAATTTTAGTCTTAGTCTTAGTCCCGTGTTAAATGTCCTTGTTAGTTTTTATCATATTTAGTCAACCTTATCCTATTTAGTTTTAGTCGACTAAAAGTCTCAACATTTTAGTCTAGTTTTAGTCAAAGAAAATCTAAAGTATTTTAGTCTAGTTTTAATCAAAGAAAACCTGAAGTATTTTAGTCTAGTTTTAGTCAATCAAAACTTGACATTTTAGCAATAAGATATATATATATATATATATATATATATTAATACCAAAGACTTATGCGCTCACTCTATCTACATTATGAAAACTGGTAAAACAAACGGAAAAAAACAGTGAAATTCCTTGTAATTCCACAAATTCCAAATTGCAATAGCCATTTTCTCTATTAAAACAACAGCGGTTGAGTAAGTGCATTTATTC
>NW_015505476.1:1238435-1238847 GCF_001515645.1 Sinocyclocheilus grahami | reverse complement strand
CTAGTTTTAGTCAAAGAAAATCTAAAGTATTTTAGTCTAGTTTTAATCAAAGAAAACCTGAAGTATTTTAGTCTAGTTTTAGTCAATCAAAACTTGACATTTTAGCAATAAGATTATTATTAAATAACCGTAGACCTACAGCAGTATTAATTTTGGCAGCCATTTGTAACTTAGTGTTAGTCTTACTCAAATTTACATTTTAGTTAACATATTTAGTCAACCTTGTCCTGTTTTTGTTTATGAAATCTTAGTCACATTTTTGTCATGCTGTATAATGGTTAAACTGATCAAAATGATTTTTGCTCATAATTATATTTTTAATGATTGTTGTCATTTGTATCATTTTGATCATTTGATTGTATATTGTGGCATTGCACTTTCACCAGTAAGCACAAATCAATAGAATGTGGAC
>NW_015505476.1:1237641-1238108 GCF_001515645.1 Sinocyclocheilus grahami | reverse complement strand
TTCTCTATTAAAACAACAGCGGTTGAGTAAGTGCATTTATTCAGCCACCACAATCGCAAACAATATAGTCGAGATCTCATGACTGAACACAGATCGGCTGAGTGACACTTTCATTTAGAATTTAGATTGCTAAACTCCAGCTTGTTTGTCGCTGTTTTCATATCATTGTCGGCGGTGCTCCCGCAATGAGGAGCGAGTGTGTGTGCATGGTTGCCAGATTGCTTAAAATAAGCAAAACACCGGTCAGAAAATGTATCCTTGTAACAGCGAAGCGCTGATTCTGGGATTTGAACTCTTGATATCTGGCAACCGCACACATGAAAGCGCGTATAGAGGAGTGTACAGCAGTCTGCAACAACATTTTGTCTCCTTTTTGACGAAAATAAAAAGAGGTTTTTGGTAAAGTTTTTATTTTTTTGAAAGCATTTTAGTCTCGTCTTATTTCGTCAATGAAATTGCATGTTGAT
>NW_015505476.1:1232319-1236954 GCF_001515645.1 Sinocyclocheilus grahami | reverse complement strand
GTGTGTGTGTGTGTGTTTCATCATTGCTCTTGCTGAGTCATTTGCCTTAGAGGCAGTAAAGCCACCTGATGTTTTGTACGCAGCAGGTGTGTGAAGCACTGCATTATTATGCCTGATTATCCCACTGATTCAAAGCTATTGAGCAGCAGTTTAAATCAGACTTATTATTTAAAAGCTTGGTTTATTAGTTCAGTCTGCACCCGTGCACTGAGCGGCAGGCCTAAACAGCACTACTGACTTTCACATTTTCTGCATTTTTACAGAATATATTTTAAGACCCTGTACTATCCAGTACACTATTTTATTTTTACTTTAATTTATTTAATTTTTAATTTGAACTTTTAGGTTAGCTATATACTAGTGTATGTATAACAGCTAACAAAATAAACTTTTAGTAGATATGTTAGTTTGTCTCTTCCAGGATGAGCCAGTCAGACTTATTATTTAAAATATTTGTAACATTTTTTGCTTTTTTTTTTTTTACAGAATCTTTTTTTAAAGCCCATTAAAATAAAAAAATTTAATTAAAAATGTATTAAATATTTAATTTTTAGCCATTTTTAAGCTTTTTTTGGTCATCCATATGCTAGTGTAAATATGCTAAAAGTAAACAAAATAAGCTTATATATACACATTAAAATGTACAGTCCTTTTCTTTCAGGAAATATTATTTTATTTTATGCTGGAGTAATTCTAAAAGTTGAAATTTTTTTGTAGATATACATTAAAATGTACAATCTTTTTCTTCCAGGAAAATGAACCAAAAATACTGTTGACTCATCTTGTCCACGGAGTTGTATTCTAAATTTTCCGTATTTCTGTTGAAACAAGTACAGGAACCAAAATTGCAGATCTACTCATTTCATGCGGCCTGTAAACATGGTCAAATGCTACTGCTGTATTCTTTTTGGTAGTAGAAAAATCAGATTAGCCAAATTGTTAGCCTGGTGCATGACTCTGGTGCTTGTGTCTGTTTGTCTCTGAGCAGTAATGAAAGAGAAGGCATTCCTGGAAACCTGCTGCAGCTGATGGACGTGTGTGTGGAGATTCCTCAGCACGGTGTCACCCGCTCTCTCAATGTGCACGTCAGCGCCGCCCTGCTGGTGTGGGAATATACACGCCAGCATTTAGGACAGAGCACTGGCTCGTAAAACTGCAGAACAGTTTTCTGTGTTTTAGCAGAAAATATCTATCAGTATTTGGGAGATTTGCATTGCACACCACTTTTTCTAAGGAAAAGGCGTGTTTATGCAAATCAAGTAAGTCATAAGAGGCATTTTGCTTCCCAAATTTGATTAGAAAGATGGAAAACTGCAGCATTCATGTTTAAATATGACATCTATCCACACTACCATCTGTTGTTCCTTTTTCTCTCCTTCGAGTTATTTTATTTTTTACTCTGTATTACATTTAAAAGTGATGTTTGATGAATTTGTATATTATCTTATATTTTAAATGAAATATTTTAATATTGCTTTGAATTTAGGTTAAATAAAGAGGTGCAAAAACATTTCTATCTCTGAACGAGTGCCTTGTTAATATTTAATTCGTATTTACATGAATCATATTTGTTCCCACACACTTATTGTGGAAAAAGGCAATGCAAAAGTGAAAATTAATTACATCCATAACTATTGTAAACCTTTGCGAAACTAACTGTCAGTGCAAATGAACCAGATATTCAACTGGTTTGTTTTCTCTTGCTGTGTAATTGGCAAGTCAAGCGTTTGATTTTCCATGTTGTCATTGCTGTAGATAAACCGCTGGTTGATGGAGGGACCCTGGAGATACTAAACTGCACTGTCAGGTGCTCACACGGCAGATGAAGAACCAGAGAGCGGTGAGAAGCAAACTGTCTGCTTTAAGTGTAGATGAGTTGTTTTGATTGAGTATTGTAATATATTCTCAGGCATTTTTCATTATGATGGAAGATTTGTTTGTTTAAAACTGTAAATGGCCAGGTTGCTTGTGGCGCACATGAGATCAGGTTCCCTCTTCAGAGAGTTTCCATTTCAGATTGAATGTTTTTAAATGGAGTCCTCTGCTCAGGAGTGGTTTGATTCAGATGAGGCTGAGTTTCAGATGCGGACGGCGGCGAGGAACTCGACGGTTTTGTGGCCTCGGGCGCGTCTGGTGCTGGAGACTCTGATGGTGCTGATGAGTCTGGGCGCAGTGACGGGTGAGCAGTACTCTACTCAACAAGACAATTCATTAATGTCTGTGAATGTTAGAGTCGTCATGTGAACAGGAGAAAGTTTTGCATTTGATTTCTAACAATATCTGAGGAATTAATAGGGTATAAGTAAGTTCAGATGATTTGTTAATTTCTATTAGTTGCAACACGGAAAAGGGAATATTTAAAAAGAATACATGTTGTGAATATTGTTTCCATTGATAAAATAATGCTAACAAAATCCATAGCCCTTATAGAATGTGACAATTTTGATGAGAAACAACACAAACATTAGTAAGTGTTAGCAAACAATTTGATGAATTTTGTCATGTATTGTCGGCGTTATGTGGTTAAACATTCCACTTTATTAGATTACAAAAATTACAGAAATTAGGATTTTAGAATTTGAAAGGATTACAAAAAACATTTTCTTAATTTGGTTTCCCAGTAAAAAAAAAAAACATCCATGAAATAATTTGAAACACTTAAAATAAGTTTCTGTGAATGAAAACTAAGATAGTAAGCCTTGTTTTCAGAGAATATATCTTGAACTAAGATTGTTTTTCATGGAATTTCTTGTTTTGTGCAGGAAAATGTAATGTGGTAGATGTAGAGGTTTATGTTCGTTTATATAGAGCTCATTAGTTATTGCATAACAGGAATGATTCATTATATAGTAGGATAGATCATTGGTTAATGTCCAAGCGTGATTGATGATGAGTGGTAATTAATGAACTACTAATATTTTTATATAAAATGTTACCAACAGTAATTCTATAGCATTTATGAAAAAAAAGAAAAAAAAACCATAAATACTTTGCAATGAATTTCAGAACTGAGAACACTTTACTCAGTCCAAAAAATTATAATAATATAATATAATCACATAATCTATCAAAAATATTTATTATTTTTTTATAAACTGCATATAAAACTTTATTTATCATTTTATTGTGCTTTTGTTCTTTCTTGTCAGGAAACATTCTGGTTATTGTGATTGTTGCAGCCACCAAAACCTTCCACACTGTGACCTCCGTCCTCATCATCAATCTGGCCATTAGTGATTTCTTAGTGGGAATAGGAGTAATGCCATTTGTGGCCGTTTCCATTATGAACAACGGATGGGTCAACTGCAATGTAAGTAGGACATTCTTTACATGTCACATTTATTTATATAGTGCTTTATACAGTACAGAAGGTTTCAAAGCAGAATCAGTGTAAACAGGAAAATCAGTGTTAATGCTGTAAAATCAATCAATTATGAAACAAGTTCAGTTCAGCTATAAGCTGCTCTACAGAAAGCAATAGTGTCCATGTTGATTTAGTTCAGTTCAATTTCAGTTTTAAAGTTAGTGTCTAGCTCAATTCAGAACAAACATTATTTTTCATCTTATTGTGTCAATAAAGTTAAATCGATAATATTACTGAATGTTAAATTTCTTTTAAACATCATCAAACATGAATACCTTAAAGTGGAAGTGTGTAATTTCCCAAGTCCTAGCACCACCAAACAGAATCGCAAAAGTAATCACTGTTTCCAAACAAGTCCCCCCACTATTTGCAATTGGTCGACCGAACCGTTTGTCCCACCCCCAAACTTGTGCCATTGGCTAAAAGTTCCTGGACTAAACTGATGTTGAAACAAACATAACCATGGTTTTGACAGAACCACAGTTTACTTTAGCATTAAAAATGACATGCATCACCTTTAATTCATAAAATCACATTTTATTAGTGTTTTTGAAAATGTTGTACTCTCTCTTGCTCTTTCAGGATCTATGTCTGTATGTCGGCTACACATCTTCAGTATACTGCACAGCATCAGTCTTAACACTTGCTGCTATCGCCCTGGACCGTTATTTCTCCATTGTGGACTGTCTGCGGTACGATTCCCGCTGCACAATTTGGAGAACAGTTTTGGCAGTGCTATGGATCTGGCTGCAAGCTATGGTGACCAGCTGTCCTCCTCTCTTGGGCTGGAGCAACATTAGTTTCGTGGCTCCCATGTACAGCTGTGCAGTGAACTGGGCCAACAGCCCAAGCTACACCATCATAATGGCCTCATTAACTTTTCTTCTACCAGCTATAGTCATCCTGTTCTGCTATGTGAAGATTGTCCGTGTGGCACGGTACCACGCTAGGAGGATTCACAGTCTGGAAGAACATCTCCAACGTAACAGGACCCCATCTGTCTTGAATCTCCAACACTCATTCATGGACTCCTTCACACCATCCAAGCTGGTGTACCATGTGAGTGGGAAGTTTGTGATGGATCAGTTGGATGTTCCTGGTGAAATTTCTCCAGATGCACCATCTGAGATGTCTTCCAAGTCAGCTGGTGGACGTCTGCACTCATTCTTGGCTCAAATCCATAGCAGTAGCCCGCAGAATCCCAACCAAACTCAACATCATGGAGTCTTGAGGTTGTTCTTGGTCATCGCCACTTTCTTTTTGTGCTGGAC
>NW_015505476.1:1224967-1232077 GCF_001515645.1 Sinocyclocheilus grahami | reverse complement strand
GCTCTCAGTTACCCAACAGCTTCAAGGAGCAGCTGAATAATGTTCTTCCTGTGGCCACTTCTTCTCGTCCTGTTTGTCATAAATGTGGTGGACAAGGTTCTAGGATGGTGGACCACCTGCAGGTTCCCTCCAAACAGCATGAGCGGAACAGACTTCCTTACTCTGCTGCTACTAAAAAGAAACAAGCCACGTTCTTTTATGGACAGATCACAGTAAGAGTAGAACATGATATTTGCTGAGTTTATCACAGCTCAGCAAGTTATTTTAAATCGTAATAGTATTTTACAATATTGCTGTTTTGAATGCATTTTTAACCAAATAAATGCAGCCTTGGTATAAGATACATATTTTAAAAAAGCATTTCAAAATCTTAATTATTTCAAACGTTTGACCAGTAATGTATATATAATATGTATTTTATATAAAATAAATGTTTTTAAAACTTCTGTTTATATTGATTTTAGATGTTATATATAGTCTATATACTGTTATATGGATAATTTTATTTACATTTGAAGCAAATATGTTCAGAAATGATTATTTTTGCTTATGTGTTTCAGAGGGGTTTTAAAGCAGAATTTTTTGTTAAAGCACTTACATGAATTATTCAGTAAAACCTGTTTTTATTTGAGCTTTTAACTTCCTTTTAATCTTTCTTTTTTTAGATAGTCCTCCTTTCTGTGTGGATGAACTTGAGGTTATGCTTTGCTGACATGATTTCTGTTGGTTGTGGCTTCTTGTCTTGATTACTTGGTTTTACCCATGTTACATAATTGTGATTATGTTATGTTCAAGTCAACAAATTAAATCATTTGATAAAGCTTCTCTTATAAATCTCTTTTCATCAAGGTTTTTAAACTGATCTTTGTCTTCTCTGATGCATCTAATTATAGGTAGTATTATAGAAAATGACTAAATATTGAATGATTTTATCAACATGATTGGCTTGTCTCAACAAATTTTGACAATGTTTATTCCATTTCCTAAAACATTTCACAAATTCTATTGAACCCATTCAAATGGTCTCTGTGAAATGAATCATGTTCAAACAAACCATAGTCTGTAGGACTCTAAGCCTGCTGACATTTAAACAGGAGAAAATGTAAAGTTTGACATGGTACATGTGAAAACAGACAAAGCAGATCTGTTAAATGGATGTTTTCATTTATTTATGTCGTCATTTTCCTCAAATGTGATCAGAATGCATTTCGGTGTAAAAATCATTCCTTACAAAGGTTTACAATAATATCTAGCAATAATTCCAGAGGAATACAATATTATATTTATTGTCACTGTAACAATGACAATGGGAGACAGTGCTGATGAGATCCTATTGCAAATCAAAGAAAATGCAGTGAAGCCGTCATCTAGCATTTATTGGCATTTTCTGCATGCGTTTTCCTGTAGAACTAATTCCCTTCCAATGGAACAGTCTGTAAGATTAAAAAAATGCAATGCAGTGTTCAAGAAAAGCAACCGAGTCTTATGAAGTGCAGGATGTGTTTTGTGTATGTAAAGGCGGCGTTTCAGTTCCAGTCACTACCTTTTGTGGAGCACATAGTGTGGGTGCACTTTTCAGAAATGGTCATACATTCACAGGATACACATGGCACCCTTTACGTTAACACGACTCGCAGAAGATTGCCTTTTCGGTTTGCCAATACTGCCCCTGAAGTGTCCTCACAGTGGTTAGCATGTGACTCAGAAAAATGTGATGGAGACCAAGTATAGCTTCAGTATAAACAGTCTGGATGCTGTCATTAACCCACATATATCTTTGTTCACAGTTTAGGAGATGAAATCCCTCTAGACCTCAGATGCACTTTGTATGAGGCCAGCTGGACGTCTGCACTCCTCCGGCATCCCAGCCAACCTCAGCACCAATGTATCCTGGGGCTATTCCTGGATCACCTTTCCTCCAAAACCGTTATCCAAAACATCTTCAGTCACAGTTTGGGAGGGGAAATCCCCCAAATGCACCTGTTGCAAGGTAGAACTTTGTTGTACGAGAAGACGGCACAAGTTGCAGTTCTTATGGTCTATATTAATGTTTGGCACATGTTCTAATGGACACTGGCAGTGATTTGTGCCAGTGAAAGTCATAATGTGAGCTTTAAAGTGACAGACGCGTTTCTCTGAGCTCCGAAGGGAAGTTAAACAATCTCAAGACCAGCAGGGACTCTTTATTGTGGAGATATTTGTTATGTGGGTGTCTTGAGCAGAGGTCTCAAACTCAAACTACCTGTTTTTCCATTTGGGCCAGTTGAACGGTTACAACAAATACAAATGTTTTATGACCTTACATTTTAACTACATACAGTTAGTGAGGCATGGATACATCTTTCCTTCATACCTAGCATGGTGCACATGTTTAGTGGAGTAATGATGCCTGAAATTGCATTACTGCAACTGCAATTTTCTCCTTGCGCAGGCAGGTAGCACATTGGAAATAACACATCCTGGCATTGACGTAACAATCAGACATTTTTCAATATAAAATGACTAAAATAGAAAGCAATCAGTCTACATATATGATATTCAAAATATTTTTATATATATATACTGCATATCAGATGGGCAAAATAAAATCAAAAGGTCGAAGTAGCTATAGTGCATCAAAAATAGAAACTTACATCTATTGTTTGTAATAAGAGCCACCTAGTTTTATATAGATGCATGTAACCCAAACTTTTCTGTTCATTTACATTCAAGTTTTAGGCTTGTAAAACCCATGTGAATAAGAAATACACATAATTAAATTACAATATATAATATACATTAAATTACAATAAGATATAAAATAAAGTTGAAATATTATTAAATGTAATAAATATTAATTTATCAAAGTTTTAATTTGAAAAAACAAAACAATGAATGTCTTTAAAAATTTAAGTCTATAAACTGATTTATGGGCTGCATTTAAAGATAAACTATTAACCCAATGGCCCGTATGTTGGTAGTTTGAGACCCCCGCTCTTGAGTTTCAAATAAAGACCCAAGTCATTGTTCAAATCCACTTACAGTTGGGAGAACTGCAAAACATGATTTGCTTTCAGAAAGCTTCTGTTGTAATGTGCACGATGGTAAATTATGGCCTATGGAGCCTTGTTGACTGAGAAATATTATGGAATGAATACTATTTCCAGCATCGTCCAGTCACTGGACTTTGAACGGGAAAAGGTAAATGCGTGTCAGTGGGAAAATGTGGACATGGAGGTCCTGGCCCGTCGGGTCCATTTGAGTCCTGAGCTGGTTGCAGTCTCAGCCGGCTCAACAGGTTGTTCCCGCTTTCTGAGTTTGGTGCTGAGCTCAATCAAACACTGATCCCAGTCCTCTGGTAACAGCAGCATCAGGAAGCCCAGACAGATGATGAACACAGCGATGAGTCGCACTGTGTTGAAGTGGATATCACAGGTGTACAGGTCCACCACTGCAACATGAACCAAACACACATTTAGAGCCAATTTAATCCAGCACAAACGGTCTAGATGAAGTTACAATGACTGTCCACTTTCAACTGGCTCAAAAACGGGTTTCCAAAAGTTAAAATCTTTTTTTTATTTTTTCATTATTTAAAATGATTTTTAACAGTAACACAACACTTTTTAACAGTAACACAAACCATACAGTATAATGAGCTATGAGTGTAATATAATGACAAATATGATAATGTATGCTTTTGGCAAACTATCCCTTTAAATCAGTCAGTAGCACTTCTGATTACTGATCATATACAGGTGCAGGTACAGGTACCTGGTACAGTACAGTAAATGAACATACTTTCCAGAAGGCCAACAATTCACTAAAAATGTTTTTTTTATTGGTCTTATGAAGTATTCTAATTTGTTGAGATAGTGAATTGGTGGGTTTTTGTTAAATGTGAGCCAAAATCATCACAATTAAAAGAACCAAAGACGTAAACTACTTCAGTCTGTGTGCATTGAATTTATTTAATACACGAGTTTCACAATTTGAGTTGAATTACTGAAATAAATGAACTTTTCCATGACATTCTAATTTATTGAGATGCACCTGTACTTCTGTGAACTAGTTTGCTTTTACAATTTATTATAATTTTTTTTACTTTGAACAAAATGAACTCACTTGCATTGACTGGGACACTCAGCACAATGCCAAGTGAAATCAGTGTAGGGTATGTAATAGCAATGCCAAAATTCACCAGAATATTGAACGCTGTAAAAGAAAAAAATGCACAGTAAATGTCAAATACAATTGTGTGCATATTATATGTATAATACACCTTTTTTTCTGTCAGTATTTTATCTACCAAGTAAGAGTCCAGCTACTCCACACAGGTAGGCCCAGGGAAGATCAGCTATGGATGTGAAGTACTCAACATGTGGAAAGTAGATGCATTTAGGAATCTTTAAGATTACTTACAACAGAACAGCAATGCATTTTATGGACGACCGTTTCGTGAACCTAGGAGAGGAGGTCATTCTGACTTTGCTATGACAATCTGGCGCTTCTGAATCAGCTACTGTTTTGTTATTAGTTTAAGTATTTGCTATTGACTGTTCAAATGCGGAGTTTTGCACAGTGTGTGTGTGTGTGTGTGTGTGTGTGTGTGTTTGTGTTTGTGAGAAAGAGAAACAGGAACACACAGAGACAAAGAAAATGTTACACAGCACTTTGGTTCCTTTGAGATGAGAAAAAAAAAATGGGAACAGGAAGTAGGTGAAAGGAGGAACACAAAGGAAGAAGAGAGGAAAAGGTGATTGTAAAAGCAAATTATTGTACTGTGATGGCACTGCTGACTCATGGGATTACACAGCAGAAGACATCCAGAGAGAACAACACCTATCTATCTATCTATCTATCTATCTATCTATCTATCTATCTATCATTAAACTCTTTTAGCAACACTTCGGTGATTAATCATTATGAAAAAAGTATGTCAAATCAATATCTAGAGTTTTATTCATCTATCCAACAATCCATCCATCTATCTATCTATCTATCTATCTATCTATCTATCTATCTATCTATCTATCTATCTATCTATCTATCTATCTATCTATCTATCTATCTATCTATCTATCTATCATTAAACTCTTTTAGCAACACTTCGGTGATTAATCATTATGAAAAAAGTATGTCAAATCAATATCTAGAGTTTTATTCATCTATCCAACAATCCATCCATCCACTCACTCACCCTGACGCCCATGAAGCGATCCCGCAGTACGATCCAGGACAAGAGAAAGACGAAGGCCTTGTTACAGCAGAAGAGGGCCGATACATCGGTGCTGTTGATCTTTCTCAGAGCCTGAAGGTATAGGTAGTTTGTCATAATACACAGCAGGCCGAAAGGGGCCACTTTAGTGAGGAACACCTTTGCCGTCAGTCCATCATCCCCAAAGAACCGACAGCACTCTCTGAAATACCACAGAGACAAAAAAATAATTAATTGTCCTCTGCACATAATGCACATTCGATCTACCTTGTGTACATTAGGCTACAATTCAAAACTATAGGGTCAGTACATTTTCAAAAGGGAAATTAACACTTTTATTCAGCAAGGATAAATTAAATTCATAAAAAGTGACAGTTGTAGAGCCCTTTTCAACCTTAAAGTGTTTTTCTAAATTGAGATTTTCTCATTTCTATATTCATATATAAAATGTGGAATATGGATTCATATTTTGGAATCGCTACTGACACTTCTTATGGAAAGTGTGTCCTTTATTTTCTTTGAAACTCATATTTATTTTATATTTACAAAGGTTTTAATACTGAAGTGCAGTTTAAAATAAACAGAAAATGTCTGCAGCAGCGCTGTTTTATCATACTAGACACATTTGAAAGTTCTGTTATAATGCTACTCTGTGCGGTCGTCACCGGTCTATTAAAACGCACAACATATTAAAGCGTCTTTGGTGTTTCCATGTTTACTACAAAACAAAACCGGAAATCGAGGGGTTATGACGTCATTGGCAGGTGACACAATGACACTATGGACACGGTCCGTGTCACTAGTTAAATAGTATGATGCGATTAAAATTTTTCCTTTTTCTTTGGAGTGTTACAAGCTCTTGGTGCATAAAGAAGATCTGTAAAGTTGTAAAGACTAAAGTTTCAAATCCAAAGAGATATTCTTTATAAAAGTTCAGAGTCAGCCACACCCCCCTAAAACGGCTCATTCTAACACGCCCCCACATATCTACCTCACTATGTGGGAAGATTTGCATAACGCCGCCCAAATGTTCACGCTAAGAAAGAAGGCGTAACTTTTAGTCTCACTGTAGTATTGTTGCCGCTGCAGCCATGTCGTGAAGACTGTGTGTGCTTCGTTGTGAAAGCGAAACTACTTTGTTTGGTCTTCCAAAAGAGGACGATATCCGCTTCGTAATGCCTAAAGCTGATCTGTGCTGTTCGCTGAGGAAATACATCAACTTTCACCGTGGACAAAGCGGAATCCAGCCCGGGGTCCGTCACATGTGGTTGCCGCTCATTCGTCGGATCTTGACCCCGCCGACCTCAGCTCACTCTAGCCTGGCCTCAGCTCACTCTATCCCGGCCTCAGCGCACGCTAAGCCGGGGCTTCCCCTCACGCTAGGCCGCTGTGTTTTTCATTGTGAAAGCGAAACTACTTTGTTTGGTCTTCCAAAAGAGGACACGACTACAAATCAGTGGTATTTACAACACTGTTCCAGAACAGTTTAACCCAAATATCCAGATGTGTGCAGCACATTTTATGGAGGACTGTTTACTGATCCTGGGAGAGTAACGTTAGACTAAAATGCCGGCAGTTCTGACTCATGTAAGTACGTTTTCATTTAAATGATTTGCCACTGATGATTCAAATGCGAGTTTTGGGCAGTAGAGTAGCACTTGTTGTTTGTCATTTCTCTGATCACAAATGCAGACAGAATTGTTTGTTTACGCGGCGCAATGCAATGCAACGCAACGTGTAAAAAGACAGTATAAGTCATTATAATCAGTAATGATGTCCCCACTCGATGCAACAAATGCCTCGTTTGTAATGGGTTTTAATATTTATGTCTCATTGCTCGGGCCAGGACACGGCATCAACAGTATGTGAGGGGCGTAACATTTCCGGCACACGCTTGAGGTATTCGGCCAATC
>NW_015505476.1:1217756-1223736 GCF_001515645.1 Sinocyclocheilus grahami | reverse complement strand
GCGTAAAAAGACAGTATAAGTCATTATAATCAGTAATTATGTCCCCACTGGATGCAACAAATGCCTCGTTTGTAATGGGTTTTAATATTTATGTCTCGTAGCTCCGGCCGGACAGGGCATCAACAGTATGTGAGGGGCGTAACATTTTCGTCTCACGCTTGAGGTATTCGGCCAATCACAACGCATTAGATAGCTGACCAATCAGAGCACACCTGGCTTTTTCAGACCGATGAGCTTTGTAAAAATCGACTCGTTTCAGAAAGGCGGGGCATAGAGGAGAAACAATAATGTACAGTATGTGGAAAATAATGTTGTTTTTTTTTACTTTAAACCGCATAAACACATTTCATTACACCAAATACACAAAATAATGTTCTTTTTAGCAGCATCATATGACCCCTTTAAAATTGCTTATTTCTCTGGATTTAAACATTCTTCGAAACATTTGGGATAATGTAAGTACACAAGTCAGCAAAATATATAACACTGTTCTAGTGGTTTTTGGATATTTTAATAACAAAAATCTTACATACTGTGCCTTTAAGAGGCGGGGTCTTACAGAAAAAGTGGCGATGCTTTGGGTGCAGTCAGTCCTTGGGATCTGAGACTTTACTCATTCAGAGTTGGATGTTAAGTACGAGAAACTTTAAAAAGAAGAGATTTCTGACTGTGAGTAAAGAAAGTGAACAGCTGTTGCGAAAAAGGAACTGAGTAAGGAAAAGACAGAGTTTGTAAAGGAAACTTAAATCTGCGAGTTGAGTGAACTCAAAGTGAGCGAGTGCAAGCCGGCGTGAGAAGATGACGCAATGCGTGGCTTGTGGACTGTGCAATAGGATTTTTTTCTTCGCTGTTACATCGTGTCTTTGGAATCTGTGAGTATTCAACTTAAATGATTTTAGCAAATGGCTGCAATATAACAAAGAGTGAAAAATTTAAGGGGGTCTGAATACTTTCCGTACCCACTGTATATGTGGATTTAAACCGGCAGCCATATCACCCTGTAGCCCAAGACGGGTTGCCCACTAAAGCTAAGCAGGACTGAGCCTGGTCAGTACCTGGATGGCAGACCTCCTGGGAAAACTAGGTTGCTGCTGGAAGAGGTGTTAATGAGGCCAGCAGGGGGTGCTCATCCTGTGGTCTGAGTGGGTCCTGATGCCCCAGTATAGTGACGGGGACACTATACTGTCAACAAGCACCGTCCTTCGGATGAGACGTTAAACCGAGGTCCGGACTCTCTGTGGTCATTAAAAATCCCAGGATGTCTTTCGAAAAGAGTAGAGGTGTGACCTCGGCATCCTGGCCAAATTTGCCCATCGGCCTCTGACCATCATGGCCTCCTAACAATCCCCATATCTGCTAATTGGCTTCATCACACTGTCTCCTCTCCACCAATAAGCTGGTGTGTGGTGGGCGTTCTGGCGCACTATGGCTGTTGTCGCATCGTCCAGGTGGATGCTGCACACTGGTGGTGGACGAGGAGATACCCCCTGACAATGTAAAGTGCTTTGAAGTGCCTAGAAAAGCACTATATAAATGTAATTAATTATTATTATTATTATTAAATTGGGATTGTAGTCGCCTTTTGAGAATCGCAGTATTGTCACTTCCTGATTTTAAATAAAAAAAACACTAAACACTCAAAGTGTAATCTGAGATCTTGGGTTTTGTATCTAATAACTACTGCTTACTTGGTTGGTGATTCATTTTACAAACTAAATTAAACTTGGGATGTGGCTGGCACTATTTATTTGGAATTTCCCCTATATGTGTTTATAAATTTGAGCCATAACATTGGTGAGAGGGCTACACAGTAAATACATTTCCATAAAAAATATTAAGCAGTTTCTAACATTGATAATAATAAGAAAAGTTTATGAGCACAATGTCGGTGTATTAGAATGATTTCTGTGGATCATGTGACACTGAAGACTGGAGTAATGGCTGCTGCCATTCAGCGTTGCATTACAAAAATAAATTACATTTAAAAATACAAACAGAAAAGTGCTCTTTTAAATTGTAATATTTTACAATATTATTGTTTTTATTGCATTTTTTTTGGTCATTTATTTGCAGCTCTGATAAGAAACTTTTGAGTGGTAGTGTATTACAAAAAAAATTCAATAAACTTATTCGTACTTGGCTATTTGGATGTCAGGCTCAAAATGAGTACATATTATTTTACCGCATTTTCAAACCCTTTCTCTGTCACACAAAACACCCAACAGACAGACCATTTGAAAAAAAAAATTTTTTAAACTTTGTTCCCTCAATGAAAATTTTCAGTCTTGAGACGTGATCTGATGAAAAATACAAACAGTGCTTATTTCTACTGTCCAATCCATCTCTGGCCATTACACTCAGAGCTGTCCTCAGTTCTCCTCCATGTGGGATAATGAACTGTAAATACAACTAAGAGTAAAAAGTAAAATAAAGAAATTACTCGAGCGTTCTTTTCAATTGCTTGAACTTGTGTCCTTATGTGACACATTGTATCTTGAAGATACCATGTCTGTTAGCTTTTAAGCCATCGATAAGTGAAAATGAATAATTTCTCAAATTTCAAAGAACTTGTGGTGTCAGATGGCATTTTCCCACCCGTCAGTTTCTGTGCTTGACATATGTGACTGTCTGAACACATCAGTTCAATGATATTTTGCAATCTTCAGTGTCTTGGAGTCACAAGTAACTGCAGTGCTTCCAGGTAAAATCAGAGCAAAGCGAGAAATGAAGCATGGTCTCCATCTATATGCTGCTTAAACAGGCAATTGGACTAAACCATTTCATTCAGGAAAGAGGGTACTTCATTATTTTTACTAGTTTCAGTGATTTAATTGCCAATTAGTTAAATTTTTGTTACTTTTGCGTTTTTATGTAAATATACTAAATTTGTAGGGCTGTGCGATATTGAAAAAAAATGCGATACGCGATACCGTGTAAAAAAATGCGATATTCGATATGCGATACGCTATTGCTTAAAGTGTGAAAAATCTATTAAAATTATATTTTAAAATATTTAAAAATGAATATTATATAACCAATTTGTTTCACATTCTTTCTTGGAAAAGAAAGAATCACTACAACTTCTGAAAGTGACCAGCAGTGTTTTAGCAGTACATAAAAAGTAATGTCACAAATCAGAAAATGTAATTTTAACATCAATGTGAATGACAAAAAAATGAATGACACTAATTTTATATCATTGTGACTTTGCTTTCCACACACTTTAAGTACTTCTTCATATACCACAGCAAAAAATATAGTCTGAGAAAGTTCAAACATGATTAAAGGCAAGTGAACAGTCAGTAAAAAAAAGAAAGAAAAAGGGGGAAAGAAAACAAATACACAATTTACAAGCATAGATAAAATAAATAGTATTCAGGTACAGAAATTTAAAAATTAAGTGTAAAATAACACTGCATTGTGTACACTGTATGAATTAAATTTAGATTAATCTTTGTTATAGCTGTTTTGTTGTTTGATTAACATTAGTGACATATTCAGCAGCACATATTTATAGGCTGCTTTCCCTTTAAAACTGACTGCACGGATCCAGTATAATGACACACGTCCGATTTCTTTCTCAGCTGTTTACATTCATTTAAAAAATAACCAACTGCGTTTATAAGAATGATCGTCGAGACGGGTACTATTGACATAATTCTGTGTGTACTTATTGCACTTAACTCTTCTTAACGTCAAGCAATTCTCTGCTATATGCCTCAAACAAAAACATTGACCTTTTGCAAAGTTTTGATTTAAGTAGCCTATTATTAAAACGATTCTGATATCGCACGCCCTTGAGATATGAATATCGTGATATTTACATTTGCGATATTTTGATATTTTCGATATATCGTGCAGCCCTAATTTGTACCTTTATTTTGTGTTTTTGGTAGAGTCAGGTCTTACATTTCACTTCTGGTTATCTTACATTTCAATATATATAACTGAGTATGTGACAAATAAAATGCTATGTTTACTTATTGTTCCTCAGGGGTATGAATGATATTTTAAAGTTATAGTTTAATTTTCAGGAGTTGCTTATTTCCTCAAGATTGTAAATTAGCATTTTCTTACAGCATTTAAAATTTATTTTTTTCCCCCCCCCCCCCCCCCCTCTTTTTTTTCTTGAACTTGAAGAATCTTGACAAATTAATCAAAACAAAATATCACTTCTTGTCTCCATTAGATTCAGCAACTTTATCAGTCTGTCATGTCATCTTACTGATTATAATTATGGATAGATTTATAGTTTATTTAATAGAATTGTCATTTTGAAACCAACAAAACGATTTTGATCAAGAAAATTTTTTTTTCAATCACATTTGCATTAATATTATGCAGTCAGAGGTCCATTTACTTCATAGTTTACTACATGTCATGGTTGGCTGACAATCACTTTTTAAGGTCAGCATATTGGCTGATACCCACAGAAAGAGAAAGAGTGCGAGATTATGGGTACAGCAGGACCTTTACTGCCTTTTCACTGAAAATGTTAAATGGGACTCTGGGCTACATGTCAACAAAATCATCCGCTTCTACTATTTTTAATAACATTAGGTTTTGGATGAATTGAGTTGGCTAAACTGCATCATAATTAATGTGTAACTATAAATAAATCTGAAGTATAAAAAAGTAAAAAAGTTACTTCATGTAACCAAAAAACTCTTTCTGCCTTTTTAATTTCTCCATTTTTGCACAGCCTTTGTACTCCACAGCTGGTGTTTACTTTTTAAATCCTGTACTGCAGTGCTGCTAATATTGTTTTCTCCTGTATGATAAATTGCTTGGGCTTTTCCACATTTTACACAAAAGTATTTGCTAAGTGATTAAATAAAAAGAAGCACTTCCCCAGAATCTACTGTTTTACTTCCCAACACTCTTTAACTTTGGTCTTCCTAGACAGAGCAGAAATACATTTTTCATCAACGACTCAGTTTAAATAAGCAATGAGCCTGCTTAGTATTCAGCACATAGAAGATTAAAGGAGAAACCCGGAAAGGACAAACTGTCCATGCATTACAGCATGGAATTTCCTCAGTGCCCCCCTCAAGAGAAAGGGGTTTCACTAAAGAGATTAATCAGATGTCTGTGATGCTCACACAAAACAGTTGCATATTTCAGCTGTACTACATTTGAATCTTTCGCTCTGCTCCAGAACCTAATAAGCTGCGTATTCTTCACCAAGAAGGCAATCCCAGAGTGCACTGCTGGATAAACACAATCTCACAGGACCAGATTCTTACCTAAACCTCTGTTTTGGTGTCTGTCTCTCAGGACTCTTGCACAGATGGCCGATGTAATACAGAGGAAAGAAGAGGCAGTTCCACGTGGTGGCGAACCATGTGAGAGTGAACGGTGCGTCGTACTGCTTGAAGGTCAGTTTGGCCAGCTGGGTGGAGCCTGCCCATGACGAGCACACGCACATCACCATGGCCACTCCCCATATTGCTTTTCGCACTTGGACGGCTGTCACTCGCACACAGCAGTTTAATCTCTGCCTCCCCGGCCCTGCCTCTGCCCCAGCTCCGCCCACCATCGCCTGTCCATCGGCAGTGCCCACAATGTTCTCCCTCGGCCGGTCCTCCCCTACAAGCAAACAAAATGACATCAGATCATTTGAATCAAATCACTTGACACTGTAAAAATACTCCCCTTAACTTCTGTAAAACAGCAGATTGCACTATTACAGATGTACAGTGAAAGTTTTCAGTGATGCACTACACATTTGGATGCAGTATTTACAACTGCAGTTATTCTTGTTGTAAATATCATATTTTCACATTTTTGGCTCTCATTATGCTTTTCAATTGGGTCATCTTTAATTCATTTTTTAATTTGTATTATTTTTGCATGTGACCGTTTAATCTTAGAACTTCAAAAGATGGAGAGACTAAAAAAGTGTGGATTTTTATTTGTATATATTTTATATACATATTTGCATTCAATTAGGCTATATATACTGTATATATATATATAT
>NW_015505476.1:1176655-1212674 GCF_001515645.1 Sinocyclocheilus grahami | reverse complement strand
TATATATATATATATATTAGTAATATTCTGTTTATTTATTTATTTTTTTTAAATCTGCACTACTGTTCAGAAGTCTTTTTTTAAAAACCTTTTTAAAAGGTTTTTGAAAAGTCTCTTATTTGATTTATTTGATAAAAAATTCAGTAAAACCATAATATTGTGAAATATAATTACAATAAAAAGATTTTCTATTTTAATAAGTAATTTATTCCTGTGATTGCAAAGCTGAATTTTCAGCATTATTACTTTGGTCTTCAGTGACACATGGTCGTTTAGAAATCATTCTAAGCAGTTCTAAGTTGCCCTGCTTAACATTTTTATGGAAACTGTGATACTTTTTTTCAGGATTGAAATAACAGCATTTATTTGCAATAAAATCCTTTGTAGCGTTATACATTTCTATACTGTCTTTAAAAGCATGTACTTGTTCCAGAATTACATGTATTGCTGTCGTTTGAAAATTCCCTCAAATGACATGATAGATGTCTAATCCATTGACTTCTAAACAATGCCTCTCACCAGGATTCCCTGAAACATCCAAGAGGAAATCAATAGCACGGCTTACTCATTCAGCACAGTAAATCTTTTAAAGTGTCTGGGAAATACTTGAAAACCAAGAATATTTTATAATACAGAAACTCTGAATGGAATCTGTCTGCAGTCTCTCAAGAACTGCAGTGCTATTGTTCAGATCAGATAAGCACATCTCAAGCCCACCATCCATTCATAAATGCTCTTAATGGCTCTTAATAGCCCTTCATCTATTCACACGCAGGATAAACGAGTGGAGTAATTACCCTGCCTGCGTCTGGTGGAGGATTCGATCTGTTTATCCATAAAGAGAACAAAGTGCATACTTAGCACTGAAGCATCTGAGTACTCTAATAACATTTATTTTTTATTTTTGCAAGGCTATTCACAAGCAGTGTTGGTTAAGTTACTCTAAAAAAGTTACTAGTTACTAATTACATCTTCAACAGTGTAATTAGATTACTGTACAAATTACTCTCTCCAAAAAGTATTTAATTACTTATTACTAATTACTTTCTAAATCCTATATCAATCTCAACAAGTTAATGATACAAGGATAGACGTGAAACGGTTCTTTTAATTCTTTTAAATAAATAATAGATAACTACATAAATTATTCACTTTAGATTAGGGTCCAATTCTCACTATTAACTAACTATTAACAGTTTTTTTGTCTCAATATACTCCTAATTACTGCTTAGTAAAGTAGTTAAGTTTAAGAATTGGGTAGGGTTACGGATATAAAATAAGGTCTTACAGAATAAGACATTAATGTGTGCTTTTTAAGTAATAATAAACAGCCAACATCCCAGTAATATTCATGCTAAAAACCAACTAGTTAATAGTGAGAATTGGACACTTAAGTGTTACCAATATTCTTATTAACTCACCAAAGTATTAAAAGTGAGAAGGGTACTTAAAAAGCATGCATTTTAAGGTTATACTTTCAATTTAGATGTTAAATTTACTATTGTATTGTATATAAATGTTCTACAGCCTATGAACAGTATTAAGTACAATTACATAAGTATCTGTAATTAAATTACAGAAAAAAAAGAGTAATCCCTTACTTTACTTTTTCAAGGGAAAAGTAATTAAATTACAGTAACTAATTACTTAGTAACAAGTTACACCCAACACTGTTCACAAGAAAGTAAACACTCAAATATACTGTATACTGACAATAGCATACTAAGATTCTGGTATGACCTACTGCATTAATACTGTATCCCAAGTTAATGTTGTTGAAAGAAGTATCTTATGTTCACCAAGGCTACATTTATTTGATCAACAATGATAATATTCTAAAATATTATTACAATTTAAAATACCAACTTTCTATTTGAATGTATTTTGAAGTATAATTTATAATTTATTAAATATAATTTATTTTCAGCAACCATTACTCCAGTCTTCACTGTCACATGATCCTTCAGAAATCATTTTAATATGCTGATTTGCTGCTCAAAATCCATTTCTTACTATTATCAATGTTGAAAACAGTGCTGCTTAATATTTTTGTGTAAATCGTGATACTTTTTAAAAAGCTTAAAAGAAATGCATTTCTATCATGACAACTCTCTGAGAGTTTGTCATGGTCATGACTCCTGTCCATGACAATGTTAATGAGTTTGCTCTTGGCAGAATAGATCTGCTACGCTGCGGCTGGTGCTGCGGCAGAGCAAGTACCGAGACTACTGCCAATACATCCACAACATGCTGCTGTAAGCATGTAAGAAATACTGCTGCTGCCCACAGGCTATAGCATATATGAAATTACCCCCATATATAGCATATGAATCACCCTGTAGCAGATCTATACAGGTGGAGCTAGGGAAGGTGGAGGGTTTCTGAAACGTGCTACAGTATGCACTAGCCAAGTATTTGAATGTCGAGTATCAAGCTCATTGGCTGCAGATACAAAAAGACCCAATCAGCTGCGCCATGTGATGTCATTACATCAGATTGAGTTAGACCCATCAGACTGCGCCACCTAGAGTTTCATGACAGAACTTTGGATTTATTTGAAATAGAAATCTTTCCTAACACCCGTTTTCATTGCTTATTATATAATATCTACTATTAATCTATTGGTGTCTTAACAGTAAATAATTCTACTTTTCTAGGCTTTTACAGACACATGGCATAGCTGAAAGCAGGTACCATTTCAAACAGGAGCTTGATCATCATGTATTCATGCACATGCCTAATAATATCACAAACTAGCCTGAATCCTAATCTTTCTAGCAAGTGATCCAAAGTGAAAGATGATTTTCTCTTGAGACCCTCAACAGCCTAGAGACATTTCACACAGACAGATCCTGAGTGAAGACTGTAAGACAGCACCTATCACAACACAATAAATCTATCATGAAACAACACTGTATACAGCATAAACTAGTGTTTAAGATGATCCTCATTTCTTTTAAAAAGTATTTTAGGTAGTTTAAGTGATCAAAATAATGATTTCTCCTGAAATACAGAAGATGTATTAGGATCCATACACTAACAGTTTGTTCATCGATAGATCTGTTTCTGTTGACAGAAGTTACAGTTTCCATACAGAAGGAATCAAATAACCTGCAGTCAAATAACACCACCCACATGAGGTTGTATGTGTAAACCGACACTATAGTGTACACTATTCGGAGGCTGTTGTCATATCATACACCACAGTAAATGTACAGTTTTCTTCCTCCCAAAGATAGCTATTTTTTGCTCAACCATTTGGGTTTAATGCCAAATAAGCAATAATATATCATTTTATTTTTTAAAATTAGAATAGCAAACTTTAATTTTTTTTGTAAGAGCACTGAATCTTTATGGGAAACCCAAAGAGCCAAAACTTCCACGAGGAGTATTTTCCATGTCAGACTAATCAAGGGACTCAATCTCAAACCTCTTTTAAATGACCCATGAAATGCAAACTGTTCAAAGGTGTGTGCATGGTTGTGTGAAGCTGCCCTTGAATACAAAAGCTAGCTGTCACTGCACTCTGCCAGCACTGTATATGTTTTCAAACCTACGCACCGTTTCCCTGTCCCCTCATAATGAACTGCCACTACCACTAGGTATTTAACATGTGGGTAATTATCTGAAAGCAGTGAACGTGTGTAGTAACCATGGAAACTGATAATCAGTATAATGTGGATAGAAATCTCTGGAGACACATGCTCACAAATATGTACCATACTCGATACACAAGCTCAGCAGAAATCATAAAGAAATTTGCTCTGTGGAAAAGGGAAATAAAAGATAAATAAATAAATATCAATATAAATAATAATAATAATAATAATAATTATTATTATTCTAAGAAATTTGCAACGTGGAAGAGAAAATAAATTATAAATTAAATGCACAATGTAAATACAGTAATAATAATATTTTTTTATTATTTATAATAATAATACATTTACAATGTGGAAAAGAGAGAGAGAGAAATAAATACACAATGTAAAATCTAAAATAAAAATACTCCATAATAAAAAAGTATTATTATATTAGTATAAGAATTACACAAGTATACATATCATTATTATTATTAATGTTAAAAGTCTCTGTTTTGCACCAGCAGAGGGTGTAATGCATACCACACTCTGAAAACCACTGGTTTAGGGGATCCTAGTTCAACTCCGGTGAAACTGATCTCAGTGTCACCTTCAGATTCTGACCCTATAAACCTTTTTCTTATGTTGCTGATCACTGTTCCAGACATTGGCCATCTAGCAAGATCATCAAACTCTGGCAAGCAGGACCAATCAACTCCTACACCAAAGAAGACCAAGCAAAGCACTTTTCAGCCAAGAGCAGCCTTTTCAACCAAAACCAGAACTACATTCATTAACTCCATGCCATCAACACACCATTAAAACAATGCTGCATGTGATTCGCCTGCAACAAAGAGATGCTTACATGACTCTTTTATCATATTATCATCAATGAAGTGTTCTCCACCAGAGAAAACTGCCATGCAGTTTCTGCAAGAATATTCTGTGTAATTAACAGTAAGAGAAGGTCCTTGACTTCAGAAGAACGTCTTCAGCAGGACTGATGGAGTCTGAATCAGAATGTCACTTAGTGCTAATGACTAAGTCTTTGACCTTCATAGCAATTTAAAATGATTAACAGGTTCTTACGGAAACCTTCAGATTTAATTTCTAAAAGACTATGTTGAGTGAATGGCCATTTACATTTTTTACCATCAGAATGAGATCATCCAGCGGACTGCAAGAAGGTACTGGGAGGCCAGTGGAATTTTTTTTTTTTACTTTTACAAATACAATAGAATTATTACATTTATTTAATTGTATTTAACTTATAGATTTTTATTGTCTTTATAATGTCACTTAATATTTTTCTCAAATGGACCTTAAAAAAAATCTTTAGATCTTTATCCTTTAAATGCTGGTTCTTCACAAATAATCACCAATTTTGGGGGATCCTTGGTATCAAAAAGTTTGAAAACTCAATTCCTATTGGAGTATAGAGTCCCTAATTCGAATAAAAACTAGCATCGCCATTTGTTTCTTTATGCCTGAACACTTCTGAAGAGGTTATTTTGAAGGCATAATAGCTTCAAGTAACAGTTCTTCTTTTTGACAGGGAAGATTCAAATTTGTCTGCGCCAGAGGCTTGATGCTGAACCAGGCCAGTGAGTGTTTCTCACAAAAAGCTTTTCAAAATGAATCGACGTGTCAAGTGGAGCTCAGACAAAATGCATCGGCAATGAGGGCAGCGGTCAGAGCTCAAAGTCTCAAAATGCCACGAAAGTTCAGCCTAAAAGACGTGACAGATTTTAATCAGAACCTCTGCGACCCAGACTCAGCAAAAACTGTGACACAGTGAGCATCAGGGAATACCATTTGGTAGGTGCTGGTATAATGAGCACACAATCTGAACCCATAAGCAATGGAAAAATATTAAGATTTAATGAGTTATCTTTCACTCTATTTTCTGCGTTAGCCAAAATATGCCTTCAGCTCACAATGGCACGTTTTAAAAATGCTGTATGATCTGTGATACGTCCCATAAAGATCCTTTAACATCTAATTAACCTTTTCATTGTCAAGTAGTTTTTTTTTTATTAGTGGAAGTGGAAAAAAGTTAATTGGACAATTAAAATGTTCTCCATGATAAGAAAGAAATAGTTCTGTTCACTTGAAATGTTATTCGGGGAGCCAAGCATGGTTCTTCTATGGCATCATTGCGAAAATCCTCTTTTGGAACCATAAAATACATTTACTCAAATGAAATATTTTAAAAACCTTAAATTGTATTTTAACTAGTTGCCAAATTTAGTTTAAGGTGATGTTCCAAAACTGAAACTGAAAAAAAATATAAAATTTATGGAAGCCTGTTTCTGGGAATTAAAAAATTAAAAAGGTAGTTGTGACCTTTTATCTCGCAATTCAGTTTTTTGTTTCCACCATACAAAAGGTAATTGCAAAATATTTTTCTTATAATTGACTTTTATCTTGCAATCGCAAGTTTATATCTCACAGTTCAGACGTTTCTTCTCAGAACTGTGAGTTAACATCTAAAGGTTATATCTCACAATTCAGCATTTATATCTCTCAGAATTGCAAGAAAAAAAGTCAGAATTGTGAGATATAAGCTCAGAATTCTGACTTACTTTCTTGAAATTCTGAGTTTACATATACAGTGTTTACATATACTGTCGTGAAACGCAGATTGGTTCTAACTCTGATATAATCACATCATTATTCACATCAGCAGCCAGTCATCATCTTGCTGTTCAACTTTTAAATACTTGGCTAGTGCTTGCTGTAGAAGTTGCAGTGTGTTTCAGAAACCTTCCACCTTCCCCAGCTCCACCTGTATAGATCTGCTGCAGGGTAAATCTTGCAACTGTTGTTTTTTTTCCCCACCATGAAATAAAAAATAAAAGGTAATTGCAACTTTTTTTTTCTTACAGCTCCAACTTTTTTTTTTGCAGTAGTTTATATCTCACAGTTAAAGATGATTTTCTCAGAATATTAAAGTTTAAATCTCGCAATTCTTCATCTATATCTTGTAATTCTTTGTTTCAATAAGCTTCCATAAAAACTATAGACATATTAAACAAAATACTAATAAAAATTAAAAACTCAACAAAATGAAACTTTTAACTAAAATAAAAATGGAACATATTAAAATAAATACTAATTATTAACAAACTACAGTGATACTCAAATAACCCTGCAGCCTTCTTTGTGGAAGTCATTAGGTCTAAAGATTGCTTGGTACAGCTGTATGACTGGCACAAAATATGAGCCAGGATGCACAGAACAGATGCACAGGATTACCCTTAATGATTCCCTATCCTAACATGATAATGTGCCCATGTGCACTGCTAAACTCAAAGTGAAGAAGTAATTGTTAAAATTGTGTCATTTTGAAATCACGTATGCCTCATAAATGTCTCTAAATTGCACAAAAACCCAGAGCCTTATTCCTTGCCCACTTCTACCTCTTTTTGAATGCATCTGTGAGCTCTATATGTAGCCTTTGATAGCTTTCTTTCCTCCTATGTTTGTCTCTGCAGTGCAGATCTCTTTTGCTGATAACTGCCAGTTCTTTGTATTGCCAACTCTGCACTGAGCTCAAGCAGCATGAAAGAGCACAGTCTCCTCTCTAACACGCACTACAGAGCAGGTCCATGTTATTTTGTAATGGCATCATGAGCGTGTCTGGGACATCGGTGCATGACTTCAAACAGTTAGAGATGAAATATGAATGTGTTGCCATCTGGGTGACGGTGGTTCAGCTCTGCAGTGCAGCATGCCATGGATTCGGAACAGCTCGGTTTTTAGAGGATTTCCCTAGATGCGTAACGTGTCTTTGAAGGAATATACCATGTTACATGCAAGTTAAGCTCTGTTGAAAAAATTGGAGGCATGCTGTCGATTACTACAGAAACACTGACTCTGGCTGATATACAGTATATGGAATTTTTACAATATACAGTATTTGCAATGATTTTCTTGGGGATATCAAACTGAGCAACATTGAATATTTTAATGGGCTTTTTATTTTGCGTTGACTCTTGGTCTTTTGGTTTGATTTTTTTTCCATTAATAATTTCAGTGAATCGGTTTAAAACGGATTCAGTGATTTGTTTGTTTAACTCAAAAATGGACTAATGAATGCTGATGTGATGGTTCCTCACTACTAACACTAATTCAAAGCAAATAGGTCACATTTGTACTGAATATTGTCAAATGGCTGAAAAATATAGAGATATTTGTTCTTCAGCTATTTCATATAAAAGTACACTACTGTAGTTTGGTGTTGTGTTGGTAAATTATTATTATTTTTTGCAATATTACTTTTTCATATTATTATTTTACTGTATTTTGTTTAAATAAATACAACCTTGGTAAGCTTAAGAGACTTATTTAAAATAACTAACTAAATCAATCAATCAATCAATCAATCAATCTTACCAACCACAAACATTTGAATGGTATAGTGTATATATATTTTTCAGAATCAACAGTATGTCACATTAACCTGCATTTAACTAAATATACTTTCTTTAATTTTCAAATTATTTTTTAATCATTAGTTAGCCCCCCCCCCCCCCCATTATACATCAAAATGCAAGTACTACTTTGCACATGTTTGTAATTTGGTGTAAATTTCTGCATTCCAGCCATCCAGAACTGCTAAGAGTGGCAGATGCTTTGCTGTAGCATGATAAAGGCCCTTACAAATTACCATTCATTAATGCTGACACCACCCATATGTTTTCTAACTCATTGTTTAGGGTCTGCAGCAGTGCTGGTCCAAGTTTGTAAAGAAGACAATCTCTCCATTTGCAAATCAAGAAAAACATTATTCAGCAATATACAGCAAGACATGGCTTAAAGATACACTTACTTAAACACGCTGTTACAGTATGTCCAAACATTCTGATCACGGTCAGACCATATCTCTCTGTATGCAGATATTTCAGTTCATTTTGATATTTACTTGGCAAATTGATTTTGAGCATGTGGATTGGCTGGCAAATACACACAGTACTGACAGGACGTGTGTGTAAGTGTGTGCGTGTGTGTGTGTGTGTCAGAAGAAGTCTATGAAAACAAGTGGCCTGTGTAGACTGTGTGTGTGTGTGTTGGTGCAGCAGGTCAGTGAACCCTGTAGTGTCCAGCTAGAAGAACAGCTGCCTGGGATGTCACACTCAGTTGTGTCCCTGCTCATAGAAGCATAGCCCTGCCAGTTGCCTACTGTTTGTGTGTGTGTGTGTGTGTGTGTGTGTGTGTGTGTATGACTGTGTACTGTAGTACTGAGCATCAGATGCATCTAAGTGGGCAGTAGTGTGGATTTTTGATTCACTGAATCTCTTCTGTTTATCAAAAAGACTCGTTTACTGATTCGTTCAGTGACTCTTTCTGTACATTACATCATTACACCAGTAGGTGGCCACATATTATAATTGAGTCATTCTATTACTCAATCGACTGATTAATTAAAAAAACATGAATTACTTTGTTCGACAGTTTGTTCACCCGTTCATTTACCAACAGTATATCATATAAAAATTAACTGTAGTCTGTGACTTAATTTGTCTGTCAGATTTTTATTTATCCCAGTATATCAGATTAATTGATTCTTTTGAATCTGTTTACCACAGATATTTGTTCATTGATTCATTTAGTGACTCTTTCTGTAGGTTTAATCATTACACCAGTAGAAGGCTACATATGGGCATTTTTATTCACTCAAATTATTCTTTCAAAAACATGAATTAATCTTTTTAAAGGTAGGGTAGACATTTTTTCCAGAAATATTTTTGTTACTGCTCGAAAGTCTCTTCATATTCTGATAGCAGTCTATTTCTGTAGAAGTCTCAGGACCATAAAATGCTTGACCACTCATTGCATTCAGTGTGAATGCAATCACATGTTGTCCTACCTGCCTGTCAACCTATGTATTTGCATATCTCCTTTCCACCAATAGTTAGAGTTTGGAGGCGTGGCTACTGTAGCAGGCTGGGCCAGAGGGTATTTAGCTGGTGTGAAAAAAGAAATTCAGATTCCATTAAAGAAGTGCTAACCAAAATTCAAACACTTGCCAAAATGCAAAAAAGTATATTTTACAAGATGGCGGAATGTAGGGCTGGACAATAATTCAATATCAATATGTATTGCGATATAATTTTTTTCAATAACGGTGATATGATTTTTAAACACATTTCCGATATTTCGATATACATTACCAGTGTTTCCCATACATTGATTTATTTGTGCCGTTTGACTTCGTTGAATAAACATGAGCACTGCACGTTTCAAAATCAAAACGCGTCGCGGGTGTTTTATATGAATGTATCTCTGAAGGGAACCGACTGTCTTCAGAATAGTTTAGATGGCATTTTTATCTGATAAAGTAGCGTTCATGAGCGGAGCTGCTTTGTTTACAGCCGTTACTGGAGAAACCGCTAGTTCCACCGCTCTCACAGCGCCTCCTGCTGGCAGACAAGCAGTTTGCATTTTCAATAATAAACCCATTTCCAGCAACATGCTTTTGTTGTTGCTCTATTTTTTTGTTTTCTGAAGCAACTCGGAGCATGTTTCATACTCGTTATCCTGGTTAATGCACGTTTCAATCTATAAGAATAATCAGCCTACACTACCAGCCAAAGGTTTTTGAACAGTAAGATTTTTAATGCTTCTTAAAGAATTCTCTTCTGCTCACCAAGCCTGCATATATTTAATCCAAAATGCACCAAAAGCAGTAACATTTTGAAATAGTTTTACTATTTAAAATAACTGCTTTCTATTTGAATATATTTTAAAATGTAATTTATTTCTGTGATCAAAGCTGAATTTTCAGCATCATTACTCCAGTCTTCAGTGTCACATGATCCTTCAGCAATCATTTTAATATGCTGATTCTCAATATTTAAAACAGTTGAGTACATTTTTTCAGGATTCTTTGATGAATAGAAAGATCCAAAGATCAGCATTTATCTGAAATAAAAAGGTTTTGTACACTTTACCATTCAAAAGCTCTTTTTAAAATGTATATTATAGAAATTATTACTTTCATTTAGCAAGGATGTTTTAAATTGATCAAAAGTGATGATAAAGACATTTATAATGTTACAAAAGATTTCTATTTCAGATAAATACTGTTCTTCTGAACGTTCTATGCATCAAAGAAACTTAAAAAATCTACTCCGCTGTTTTCAACATCATAATAATAAATGTTTTTGAGCTGCAAATCAGAATATTAGAATGATTTCTGAAGGATCATGTGACTGGAGTAATGATGCTAAAGCTCTGCTTTGAAATCACAGGAATAAATTATATTTTCAAATAGAAAACAGTTATTTTAAATAGTAAAAATATTTCAAAATGTTACTGTTTTTGCTGTATTTTGGATCAAATAAATGCAGGCTTGGTCAGCAGAAGAGAATTCTTTAAAAAACATTAAAAATCTTACTGTTCAAAAACTTTTGACTGGTATGTTAGCCTATAGTTTGAAGTAAAAAATATTAATATTAATAAGGAGAGTCTGAGATTTATTTGACAGTGATTTCACATTTCTTGTTTGTATGAAGGCTAAATACCAATAAAAGGTGAACATTTATTTATTTGCGCCATTTTTTCCCTAAAATATTATATAGTTTTATAGGAGTAGGTTTCATAGAGTTGGCAAATACATTTTTCATAAGTTTGTAGGTACAGACATCTGTTGTGGCCGTTTTTATGAGGCTTTTTTAATAGTGTTCATATTGATATCGGAATTATATCGTACCGACCAAAATTAAGAAATATATCGTGATATAAATTTTGGCCATATCGTCCAGCCCTAGCGGAATGTAATGGAATTTTTGGGTTTCAGTCGATACAATGAACTTGTAAACTTCAAGTTAAAAGTATTCCTAACATGTTGGACCTTTTACTGAAAGTAGCCTACTTTTACCTGATGAAACATGCCTTTTATATTAGACCTGTAATAGCTGTGTTTGTTATGTTTGAGTTGGGGGAGGCACAGCACGTAAAAGGGGTGTTTGCAAAGGTTGTTTGAAATCCATCTATATGCATTAACACTGCTAAGGCAGTTGTGTTGCTTGATATATTTCTGGAAACCGTCATACATTACCAACAGTTTGGGGTAGCCAAGTAATTTATTAAAGCTGAAGTTGGTGATTTCTGGATATACAGGGCTCCAAATGTGAAGATGAAAAGAAAAAATCTACAACAGTGATCTAAAATGTAGTCGGGAAAACAGTTTGTGTCCAGTGTTTCCTGCAAACAAAAACACAACGTCCAATTTGCGAATAAATGACTCAGTTTCTCACTAACGAGTCAGTTAAAAGAATCAAAAGAATTGAATGGGTTATTCAGTGAGTTTGTGAATTGAATATGACTCAGTCAGTCAATTAATCTCTCACAAATGTTTATAAATGACTCCCTCACTGAACTGCGAGTAATTTTTCTTTAATGTTCGATTCAAAATGAACCGAGAACTGTGCTCGTTAGACTTACTTCCATCCATTTACTGACTGGTTGTTAATAACAAATGTGTAGATATACCTTTTCACAACATTCACAGTTTGTGTTATAAATTAATGATAGTATTGTAAAAATATATTTTACAAAAAGGTTGTCGAACAAGGTCCAATTGTAATGTCGAATCAACTGTAAGGGGTTTTGCCAAATGTCAAACAGGTTTCTATTGGCTGGACAAATAAATAGCCCCGCCCCTAAACTAACACCATTTTTTTGAGCCAATATAAAAGCACCGCAGCATTGACTTTTTGGGGAAATCAACCTACAATTGTTTACTTGACGATGCCTTTGTAAAGTATTAATGTGGGATATGAGAAAGATTATTAACATCTTAAAAATGACTCGTTTCATATTTTCTGTACCTCACCTCGAAGGAAGCCCAAAAGGCCCAACAAGATAGGATCGGCTCAGGTTTATAGATTCCTCTGGCTTATGAAGCTGAAATGAATCTCAGTACTTATAAGTAGGCTAATAACTAAACATTGCATATCTCCATATAGCAATGTGGTAACAAGTAAACGGAAACATTCTGCTTTTATTAAAGCTGAAGTTGGTGATTTCTGGATATACAGGGCTCCAAATGTGAAGATGAAAAGAAAAAATGTACAACAGTGATCTAAAATGTAGTCGGGAAAACAGTTTGTGTCCAGTGTTTCCTGCAAACAAAAACACAACGTCCAATTTGCGAATAAATGACTCAGTTTCTCACTAACGAGTCAGTTAAAAGAATCAAAAGAATTTAATGGGTTATTCAGTGAGTTTGTGAATTGAATATGACTCAGTCAGTCAGTGAATCTCCCACAAATGTTCATAAATGACTCCCTCACTGAACTGCGTAATTTGCAATTACTGCGTAATTTTTCTTTAATGTTCGATTCAAAATGAACCCGAGAACTGTGCTCGTTAGACTTACTTCCATCCATTTACTGACTGGTTGTTAATAACAAATGTGTAGATATACCTTTTCACAACATTCACAGTGTGTGTTATAAATTAATGATAGTATCGTAAAAAGATATTTTACAAAAAGGTTGTCGAACAAGGTCCAATTGTAATGTCGACTCAACTGTAAGGGGTTTGGTCAAATGTCAAACATTTTTCTATTGGCTGGACAAATAAATAGCCCCGCCCCTAAACTCACACCATTTTTTTGAGCCAATATAAAAGCACCACAGCATTGACTTTTTGGGGAAATCAACCTACAATTGTTTACTTGAAGATGCCTTTGTAAAGTATTAATGTGGGATATGAGAAAGATTATTAACATCTTAAAAATGGCTCGTTTCATATTTTCTGTACCTCACCTCGAAGGAAGCCCAAAAGGCCCAACAGATCTCTGAACTGCCAACTTAAAGCTTTTAATAATCATAGAAGCTGCCAGAATTTGGCTGCAGGCAGGCCTAAACCACTGCAACAGTATGAGTAGACCGCTGGGTCTCAGCCAGAGCTGAAACCAAAGATCAATGAATGTTTAACATCCCACCTCATTCACCATATTACACATAAACATACTCTAGAGTATAGCAGCTTCTGTCCATTCTGCCTCAGTCTCTGAACCAGACCCTTTGAAGATCCAGAGACCATATACTGTATATGCACACATATAAAAGCAAAGAAATCAATTAGACTATCCCAATAAAAATGGTTAGGATTAGGGTTTGGTTTAGGGTTACTTGCATGTAATTATGCATAATTAATTCTTATTATAGTAGTAAGTAGTAAGTACATGCAACATGGGTAACAAGGACACCTTAAAATAAAGTGTTATATTATTATTATTGAGTCCTGACTGAATAAATGCATCTTTTTTTTCATGTTAACATAGAAACAATAGACTTTGGCCGTTACTGTCACTAGTCAGTAGTGGGTGATAAAAATGGTTTAAAAAAAGATTCTTTAACAAGCATAATGTAAACTAGAACATATGTAGATGTGCATTAAAAAAAAAATCTTATTTTGACAGTTATTTGCAAACTGTGTGGGAATTGTGTGTGTGTGCGACAGTATGAAGTGGATTTGCTTGCTGGGAAGCACACAGCAGAAACCACCATTATTTGAGTGGGTGGAGGGAAGCCTCGCTTGGTCACGACAGCTTATCTATTATTTACTACACAGAAAAGCAAAGAACGAACTTGATTCATGAACATGCATGTGCAGGTTATAGGGGTTCTTTCTCACAGGTCCATATGCCTTTAAACCAATACTTTTAACATCTAGTCTTTGAAAATTCACTCGAGCATAACTAATGAACCCAGTGAAGGAGAGAGAGAGAGAGGGAAGCGTACAGAGCAAAGAGAGTAATATGGATGAGTATGCAAAACATCAAACACAGCATTAACCTCCTACACTTCAGTACCCACAGAACCCCTCCTAAACGCAAATGTGTGGGCATAAATATCTGCATCCCTATCATCTCACTGCTGTGTTTGGTGATGGCTGGCAGTGGCTTTTCTTATCCACATACTGTCTAAGGAATAGTTCACAAAAAGCAAAGTAAAATTTCCTCATGTTAATCCAAACATTTATGGCATTTAAATACTTGGAACAACATGATCTGAATAACATTTTTTTTTAAATTATGGCTAACTCTTAATGTTTTTTATTATTATTTTAACATTAAAATAGGAAATGGTTATTTTAAATCAATGATATTTCACAAATATTACAGATTTTCCTGTATTTTTGATCAAGTAAATGCAGCCTTGGTGAACATATACTTCTATGTATACATTTGAGGTGAAAAAAAAGACTAAAATAGTCCTCAGGGCAACAATTGTACCAGCAATCAATTGTATTCTAAATTATGGTTTGTCTAACCAATTACCAAAATGGGACAGGATTTGTGTGGGTTATTCACTGTAGAGCAAAATATTATGTTTTGAAAACACTTATGAGAAAAGACTGTTACTGAATAAGACAAGCTCTCTTCAAATTCAAAATGAAAGTAAAAAGCTGCCACAATAAAGCACAACCTGTGAACATTATTTCATATGACAAGACTTTCATATCACAAATGATCAATCTAAGTCTAGTACAGCAACAATAACTCTTTGAGCAAACAGGTAGTCCTGTTTAAAATCACCCTGAAGCTGACAGACTATTAAAATCAGCATACAAATACAGCAGCTAATATATGAAACTATGTGGTGCTGCTTGGACTCCATGTTCTCCCAGATTTAACATGATACAGAAGTTGTCACTGATCTGTGTTATAATTATCCCATCAGGAAAGTCAAAGACGAAACACACTCCAGAACAGGAAGTTCCTTTGTCCTACTCACATTTTCCAACCTGGATGAAGACAGGTGGCTTAAATAATGTGATGTTTTATCAGCTTTTTGGACTCTCATTCTGACGGCACCCATTCACTGCAGAGGATCCATTGGTGAGCAAGTGATGTAATGCTAAATTTCTCCAAATTTGTTCTGATGGAGAAAAACTAATCTACAGCCTCAATGGCCTGAGGGCAAATTTTCATTTTTGGATGAGCTGTTCCTTTAAAGTCAATATGAGACAGTGTTCACAAACCCATTTTACTTTACTAATCTGATGTATTTCAGCATAAAACGGCATACACCACAGTACATGAAAATTGTAATCATTCAGTACCATACACTCTAAAAAAATGCTGGGTTAAAAAAGGACAAACCCAGCTATTGGGTTGTTTTGACCCAGCGGTTGGGTTCAAAACATCCCAACCGCTGGGTCAAAACAACTCAATAGCTGGGTTTGTCCCTTTTTAACCCTTTTATTATTATTTTTTAGAGTGTAGTATATATCAAAATATCATAGTCTTAACAACTAATACCATTGCTGAACCATGGTAGCTCCACTTTACTTAAAAAAAACTATGGTTATCAGTTTTCTTCCGATATTTTCCATCAGCAAATATTTAAACCCAAACAAACACACACACACACACACACAAGCTCAACACAAAGAAGCACCACTAGATTTCATATTGGCTGACAGTGCAGTAGGGGGCACTGTGGACTCACTGTATTGAGTCACCAGAACAATGACTGTGAAGACAGAAAGACAAGAACTAAGAGATTAAATAGAAAAAAAATATATCTCTGATTTAACAGGACAGAGGGGTCTCAGTGTGCGTTGATATAGTGTAGTGCAACTTCTGAGAAACAGAGTATAGGAAGATATAAGAGAAAGCGATAGACAGAGAGTGAGAGAGAGAGAGATAGAGATCTGGATATTTATAACGGGGTCTCCTGGGAGAGAAGCTGTATTTGTATGTTTTCTCTTTTATCCTGTCATACAGTTTTCACACACATCACATACAATTTTCACATGCAAAACAAGAAAGAAGAAAGAAAAAGAGTGCCAAGGATCAAATCGGCACAAAAAGAGACCGAGACAAATTTTGGGAGTGACTCTTATATTCTGTGTTTTGTGCACATGCTAACAATAATCTAGACGATTTGAGTCATTTAAATTCAAATGTCACTTCCAAAACAATGCAATTTGGCCAGAAAAAAGAAAGATAGATAGATAAGCGTAGCTTTTTATTGTCAAATCAGCTGGAATAGAAATACAATGGCATAAGATACTTACTTATATCCAGTCTTTTTAAAAGATACTGTATATACATTTGTCAACTTTGTCATGTTTCTCCCCGTCTCTTATTTCTTTCTCTCATACACAATTCACAGTGTCATTAGAGAAGTCTTCTTGTACATCTCCCTGTTTCTCCCTTCTTGTTCCCAGGGATGCTCTCTCTCTCCTCCCTGATAAATCTTGCAGCTGTGCGGCTGACGGATCAGTAGGGTTTTTCAGTGAGATACACTGTTTGCTTGCATGTTATACTCTGACACACATGTTCTGCTATTAGCAGCTATCTACGTCCTGCTGCTGCTGCAGTTTTCCACAGGGACACATTATTACCACACACAGTGGGAGAATCACTGGGTGTAATCAATCAACCAGACCTGTTTACGCCCCTCGGATGTCCGTTCACAGGAACAAATGCAGGGATCTCAAGATGATTTTTAAAACTATTTTTTAACTCAAACATCATACTCAACCCTTCAAAAGATATTCAAAAGACAGCACAAGACATAATGGCCAAAGACTATTTTAGTGTAGTGGCAGTGCTCTAAAATAAATTCATTTTAACTTTGAATTTAAACCATGCAAACCTGTCTACAAGCTACTAATCTATATTTTAATAATTACTATAAATTATAAACTATACATACACACGCTAATGTACTAAAAGTAATTTTTCTGGATTTTTATTTAATTATATTAATCAAAGAAGGTTGTCTAATCAATGAAATTCATAAAAGTTAATATTTTACATTTAATGATTTTTTAAAAAATTATTGCAATTTTAACAATAATAGTGCCCTATAAATATCAGAAACGGTGGTCATCAAGTGAATGCATAAAATGTTTAAGCCTTTAAAATTTAATCAAATGAATTGATTGAACAATTCCTTTGGCAAATAAAGTGCAGCACATCCTGTTCAATTAAAACATGGATGCAATATGATATTCTTTAAAAAAATAATGTTTTAATAAAATTATTAGTTGTTATTATTACTTTGAGAAATACATTCTCTTCTACAATAGTAATATATCTTTAAGTTAAACCAAACTTTTATTTTTGCTGTTTAGTGAAGACCTTTGAGTTTCTGTGTGTATATGACAGTATATGTTAGTTTTTATCAAATGAAATGTTGAAATGATCGACAGACCCTGAAAACACCACAAGCACCATGCATGCTTGAATATGCATATTAGACAAAACTGAGAGACACACAGAGACATGAAGAACAAGCAGACATAATATTTAAATGGCAATCTTTTGCAGTTTAATATTCACAGACACTAGTCCATATCACAATTTGATTAAGTGTATATTCATACTTTTAACATATTCATCCAAAGTCTGGATTTTGTATACCTAGCCACATTCTTCAGGAGATCTATAGTTGATTGTAACTCAATGTATCCCCAAACCCATGAAACCAAACCAAAAACAAAACATAATGCTTCTTCTGATATAATATCCCAACATCCTTTCATCTTGTGTTTTTGTAGCTTCCATTACACATCCCATATACAAAATGTGAATCAATTATAAACCTTCATTAATCACTTTGAACTAAATCCAAGAACTGTGCAGCAGATAACACAATTTTTGATCACTGACATCATTTGGACATGAAAGCGTGGTCATTTTGATGGATTGACATTAGCCAGAGGGCTGTTTTCTGGGCCAGTGCTGATGCATGTAATCTGGTGTTGGCAGTTTAGAGCCAGTCTACAGTATATAGGATGAAATCAGACGTGACCAGAAACTGAATTAAAATAGTCTGAAATGCTAACAATGGTGAATTGAAGTCCTGATCTAAAATTCAATTTCCTTTCCTTTGAGTCATTCTAATACTTTAGTGGGCATCCATCACAAAGGAAAATAAAATTTATTGTCATGGCTGCATTATCAGAAGGCATTGAAGAAATGAATGCAATGATGCAGACACATCAGATAAAGAGAGAAAATAAATAATATAGCAAGGCATGGAAAGCCTCAGAATTAAATTTGACAGAGTCGGAGTGATGCGGAGGAGGGCTTGCATTTAAACTGAGGTTGGTCAAGTTCAACAGAACAGATACAGAACTTGTTCCATTTAGCGCGGTTAAAAATTAAAGCAGGAATAAACTTCAGTCTAATGAAACCTGCTTATGTAACTCCAGTAATGTCAAGTACAACATAGTAAATATAATAATATTCAGGTAATAACTTTCAATATTTAGATATTTGTACTTTAGTAATTTGTCTTTTACTGAAAATGACCTCAAGAGACATGCTTTTAAATGGATTGAAACAACCCGATGTTATGGGAAAGCCTTAGTATTTTATGAGGTGATTTCATATGAATTTGTATGTTATTTGATGACATTTTTTTTTTTTTAGAAAAAAAGTAACCTCGAAGGTCCTAACTGTCTTAAACCTAACTGTCAGTGGGGCGTAAGCAGAACGTATAAAAATGTATGAATGCTATTACGAATTCATATGAATCAGCCTCCAATTCTGCAAAATTTCATATTCTTTATATTCAAAATTTGTTGAAAATGTTGTCACCCTCAGGCCATCCAAATTATAGATGAGTTTGTTTCTACATCAGAAAAGATTTGGAGAAATTTAGCATTACATCACTTACTCACCAATGGATCCTCTGCAGTGAATGGGTGCCGTCAGAATGAGAGTCCAAACAGCTGATAAAAACATCACAATAATCCATAAGTAATCTACATGACTCCATTCTATAAATTAACATCTTATAGAGTGAAAAGCCTGCTTTTAAGAAATTAATCCATCAAGACGTTTAAACTGTCGCTTCTGCCAAAATACCATAATTCATAAATATATTACATAATCCATAATAACGCTTCCTCCAGTGAAATGTTCATCCCCTGTTGTCCTCTCACATCAAAATCCTCCAACATATTTATTTTGAACGGTTGTAAACAGTGCTTAATCTATGTATATTTCTTTCATGATATGCAAAAAATTTATTTTTTGTCTTAATGATGGAATTATTACAAAAACAGCAAGATGTTAATTGGTGGACTAGAGTCATGTGGATTACTTGTGAATCACTGTGATGTTTTAACAGCTTTTTGGACTCTCATTCTGACGGCACCCATTCACCGCAAAGGATCCACCCTGGGAACAAGTGATTTCTCCAAATCTGTTCTGATGAAGAAACAAACTCATCTACATCTTGGATGACCTGATGGTGAGTACATTTTAATCTAAACTACTCATTTAAGAGAGAATAAAAATAAAAATAATAAACTGTATTATTATTATTATAAGGGTGAATATGTAACACAGAGCTCAGCATCGTAGAGATCTCATTTACTGATGTGCTAAAGGTTTACAGCTCATCAGCTTTACAAATATTAGCTGGGAAGAGAAGCTTTTTTCACTAGAGTTTTATATATTAGCATCTTGCCTGTCCCTTAGCTCTTTGATCTCCCTCTGCGCTCTGATTGTATTTTGCCGTTCAGACTGAGCGCTTTCAACAAGGATCAAGCAGGGATCTAATCACGCGTCTAAGTCTGTGTATCCCCCATCAGCTGGTGCAGCTGGTGCTTTTGGCCTGCTTTCATAAGAACCAGAGCAGGTGTGCCCATACTCTCACTTGGAAAGCTGAAGAGGAGAAAACCAGAAAGATGCTACAATCCATCATCTCATGCTGAATAACAGGCTATAATGGCAAGATCAATCCGACACTGAAACTAGACTAAAGCTTTGCTTCAGTACCCAGATTTTACATTGAACATCAATAGCGACCAAATAGCACTATAGACTTGCTTGCTGTACAAAATTAAACAAATTGCCCTTAAAATACAACATTAAATTGGATTAATATTGCAATGAATGGAACACAAGGCAATTTTGTAAATGCGTAAACAACAGCACAATGATATATCAGCCTAACCCGTGAAACAAACTCTATAGGCCAAATACTGTATTAGTATTTGCTATGAATATGCACATGAAGGAATAACCTATAATCTGTTATTCTAACTATGCACAAGTTTCCCTTGCTGTCTGCAATCCTATCAGACCCAGAACACATGTTTGGGTTTGCAACCCACCGAGAACTTCAGACTAGATTGAGTATCTATTCTGCAGGATATGCAGGCAAATAACCAGTATGTTTTATTTAAATTGCATAGATCAATTGAGTCTATACAGACATGATACTGTACAGTAAATGAGCAATGATGAGGACTTAAACATTACTTATTATGGGAATCTTCTAAAAAAGTCTTGCCTATTCATATGAGAATTAATTATAGAACATTTCACTGAGAATTGGATGTATTATTATCAAGATGTTCCAACTTCTTTTCTTGACAGTTTTTGTTGAACTAAGAGTCTCTAGGGTTTGGGAGAAGAGACGTGAGGTGACAACATCTTTAGTCTGTTCAAGTAATGCTTTCACTCCTGCAACAAGTTCAGAACAGGTTCACTTAAATCCTTAACAATGATTATGCCAAAGATAAGCACCATTTTTGAGAAGTTCAAATAATATTCAGTACTTTTTCCTTATGAGGAACTCATAAACTATTAATTGTACATTCAAAATTAGTGAAAATCTATGAAATGTGAAGATTTAAAAGAAGATCTTTTGCCACTGTTGTTCAAACCTTCTCCACTCTCAAACTCCATTGCTTCAGCATTCACATTTCAGCGGTATTCATGTTTTGTGCTTAATTAAAGGTGAAATGTGTCATTTCTGTGTTACTAGTGTCAGCAAAGTGTCTCTAGTGTCTTTTTTTTTGGACATGTTTCCAGAACACACCTCCCTGTCTGCCATTGGTTGGACGAACTCAAACCATTGGTTGAGCCACTATTGATGTTTTTGTTGGCTGGTTTGCATGATTCCTTTAGTGTCTGGTACTAAAACAAATGCAGGTAAATGGTGCTATCCATTAGTGCAATTCAAAGTCACTGAATATAATGATTTTCAAAGTTTGTTTCTCAGTTTTCTCGATTGTGGCAATTCCATGAGTCATGATTCTGGTACCTGCCAACCTGCCCAGAAAGTAAATGGATGACCTTTCCAATGCTGAAAAGCCAGGGAAATCATAAATGTGCTTTTCAAATGTCTTTTTCAAAATGCCACTGGAAATATGCTGTTCAAATCTGCATTGACATACAGCATGCAGTCAGTCTTAAAAAATGGGGTTCATTTCTAGTTGATGTTGATGATGATGAAAAAGATGATGGAAAGTCATGGTACTAATGCAGAATGAGACTGGGTGGGCAGGGGCAGGCCTCTAATGCTGAAGAGCCAGGGAAATAAAACAATTTGCTTTTTCAAAATGCCACTGGAAATATGCTGTTCAAATCTGCATTGACATATAGCATGCAGTCAGTCTTAGAAACGTGATTCAGTCCTAGTTGATGATGATGACGATGATGAAAAAAATGATGGAAAGTCATGGTACTAATGCAGAATGAGACGGGGGGGGCAGGGGCAGGCCTGCCTGAGGGGGGCTGAGGAGGGGGTGGGGGTGTTTTGTTTCTGCCTCTTCTTTCTGCCTTCCCCCATTGGCTGTCATGTTGGATATGTCACCAGCATTGCTCTAATTGCCTGCTTTTCCAGTGTGCATGGAGCCGGGCTGTGGTGCGTATTACACGCACTGGGACCGCACTGATTTTACACACACTGACATGCTGGTCAGAGCTCGCTGACATGTCCTGGCAGGCTGGCTTCTGACTTGTGTTTTAAAGCGTTGCTAATTTCTCCTACTAATCAGTGATCAGTTTGGCCCAAGCATCTGCCCATGTGCCTGGTGGCGACAGAAATATGAATGTTACAATTCAAGATAAAAGTGTACAGGACAAGTGTCTCAGTCCACTAAGAGGACAGCCTAAAATATTTACAAGGTTGTTTCAATAAATAAGGTAGCAAGAGGTTTTGTGAGTACTGTATATGTGTTCACATATAGCCTGTGACTAAAATGGTTGACAAAACTACAAATATGTAAGGATGATTTAAAATCTAATTCGTTTTATTATGATAGCTGACTCAAAAAATCAATCAATCGATCTATCGATCAATCAATCAATCAATCAGAATTAAATTGAGAATGCTGTCCTTTAATTTGAATTGAATTTGAAAGAGGATGCAAATAGGATGCAACAAACTAAATACATATAACTGCAATTTTAAATAGAAAAGCAATGTTTGTTGTTCAATACTTGGCTTGATAAAGACTTATATGAGTCAAAAAGTTTTAAAGCCTGTAGTGTAAAAATAGACAGAAAGGACGATAGATAGATAGATAGATAGATAGATAGATAGATAGATAGATAGATAGATAGATAGATAGATAGATAGATAGATAGATGATAGATAGATAGATAGATAGATAGATAGATAGATAGATAGACAGACAGACAGACAGACAGACAGACAGACAGACAGACAGACCGATAGACAGACAGATAGATAGATAGATAGATGGATATGATGTTGTTGTGAGCATCACTAAATCCACTAGTCTATTGCAAAATTACAGCATCCTTTCAACGAAACCTCTGTAAATACTCTGAAATAACTACTGCACTTTGCAGCAGCATTTGAGCTGTAATAGGTAATCCAGTAGTAATCACCCTTCATTGTCCCATGAGTGCAAGAAATAGATGGAAACAAACAGAAAGGTGCTCAAAGTAAAGCAGGTAATTATATTTAAAGTTAATCCACCTTCCAAAACCACTCAAGGACCATCTGCACAACACTTTCTCTTGAACCTCTCATCTTATTTTTCATTTATATATTTTTTGATCCGAGAGAAGAGGTATGTAATTAGAGACCAAAGTGTTCATTTCTGATTCTTTCTGAAGCGATTTCATTTTTAGGCAAAATGATTGCTCATTTCCCACAGTACTCACTCTCACAGTAGTTTCAAAGAAAAGGTTTTATGGTTTATTTAATGCAGGGAACAGTAATGCTTGTGCATTTCAGTTGAGTGAATGTCATTTTTTTTGTACCTGAGCATAAAGAATATTGATATCTATAGAATCAACTGCTAAGGCTGGGAATCCGTACTGATTTTTTTCTTTCTTCAATTTGATTCTGATTCAATTTCATACAGAGTCCTTCATTAAGATATAGAGAATATTTCAATGCCTAAAATGCTCCAAATTTACATATTTTTGACTTTAAACGGGGCACATTCGCAAACAACTGAATAGCAATTAAAAGTGTATTATTTGTCCGGTTTGTGTATGGTGTAATATTGTTTAACAAAAATGTCCATGTATACTCTGAAGAAAGCAGACATTTATAATCAGATGTTAAAAGTAAACCTGCAATCACAGTTAATTGGAAAATCCATTTTTACTCAGCCTTGCTATGTTTTCATTATACTATGGTTATTTACAGGGGTTAATTGGGATTTGTTATGTGGGGGGAGGGGGGGCGCTATGGTTATCGAACGTGTGTGTGTGTGTGTGTGTTTTATTTTTTATTTTTTTGCAAATATGATTTATTCTGAAGCAATATTCTCATTTTATTAAATATTTATATATTCAATATTTTATCCAAGGATATATATTTTTTTACCTTCATAGAGGGCATCTTCCCACTAATCTCATTAATACTTTCATTTCAAATTCTTACATTTGATCTATAAATTCAATTATAATAATGTGATTATCGATACATTATAAAATTAAATCACTTACACTGAAAAATACTACTGCATTAACCTCATAACGTTCCAGTGTGCCGCCCGCATGCTTTGAGGGTTAAATAATATTATGCGATTCTTTTAAATATTTTTGAATATACAAACAAGAAATTATGGTGGGAATGATACTTTTCAACGAAATTAAAGCGCCAGTGCCAGTAGTGTTTAATGAGTGAGTCATTGAGTCGTTCATTCAAACGATTCGTTCAAACGGCAGATTCATCAGATGTTTATGCGTGGGCTAATGAAACTTTGATTCAACCAATTCGTTCAAAACACGGAACCAATCAGCAATGAATCGGCTGGTTGCTGTGTTACCGCCTAAAATATTATTGTATTTGCTTATTGAACTGTTTATAGAACTATTAAACAGTTGTAATGGTGAAAACGTTGTTTGATGTTGCCAATTAACTGCATTTTAAATATAAAAACTTCCCATTTGGAATTTTTACCTCAGGATGCTGAGTTTTTCTTAGTGTTGCACATTTTGATTTCTCCTGGAGAGGCTGCGTGAGCCTCGCCTCAGCAATAGATGCATAATATACAGTCTATCTGCCAGGGCTCAGCCCCGGCCCAATTTAAACCATGGTTATTTATCATTTGAAAGCACATTCATTGCATACGTTTGTTCATGAGGCATTTTATTGTTATTCTGAAAAGAGTAAGTGATTGATATCTTTCTTTTCACAAGCAGACAGTTGTTTCTGACCGTATAGCTACGTTTTGAAGTGAGTAATTGTAGAGCCTTGAGGTATAGTCAGTCATTTTATTCAGTGCAACTACAACCTATTGATCAAAGACACCAAACACAGTGCCATTCTAAATATAAAAGAGCGAGAGAGAAGCCACAAGGTGAGGCTTTTCTCTGTCACTCCAGGCTGAAGGGAACATCAAGTGTCTGTGCACATGGAGGAGAGACTCACTGGGGACAGAAGACAAAGTTCAGAGATAAAGCAGCTCTTTCTCATCCTCTCTTTGAAATCTCTCCGACTGCTTTATCCTGAATTTACTTCCATTGGTTTGGGGTTTCTAGCTCCTAGTTGACCTTTCTGGGATGACTGTCATTCTTTCCTGGTAACCATCAAACAGACGGCCCAGCAGGAGGGTTTAACCACCCACATAGTGTGTGAGAGTGTTTTTAGGTTAGGATACAAATCAAAAAGACACAGAGAGCCAATGTTAGCAACAGTTTTCCACAAAGATTGATTTTGTGTTCACATTTTGATATGTTGATATGATTCTTTAGGGTCTGAAGGAAAAGTCTATAACATACTTTGGTTAAAATTGATCAATGGTAGTGTAAAACAACACCATTTTTACCCTGTCAAAGACAGTTCTTTTCACAGCAACTCGTTTTGTTGCATGTCTCTTTAAATGCTAATGAGCTCTGCTCACCCCGCCCCTCTCTTCCTTGGGGTGACGAGCCATACTGTTTACTTTAGCTGCAAAACTTGCTAACTAGCACATTATGAGGAATGGCGATTTGCAAAGATTCATAAAAGAACCTTATCCTCACTTCTTCTGTAGGTGAAGCTGGATAATGAATGATTCGCTCGAACATAAATGCATTTAGGCAGATCGGGGGCGCATTCCCTTCAAAAACAAACGTAATCCTCTGCGTCTTCAGCAGCTCAGATGTCGGGAGTAAATGACGACTGCTATGTTAATTATTACATTCAACAACAAAACACCTCAATCGCTTAGGAGCCATTCTTGTCTACACCTGCTCCGGCATCGAAACAATAGTAAGGTAAAACGCCAGTGTCAATCAACAATCATGGGAGCGGCCTTGCCCTGTGTGATGTCACACAGACAAGAATCTGAGAACGGCTTGATTTGAGAAAGGGGTCAAGATTTATGTGAATTATTAAAAGAAAATCACTGGGTGGATATTTATCATTATAGGGTGGTTGTGTACACACACTGCCAACACACATTTATGTTCAAACAACATGTAAAAGTGAATTTTGAATCCAATGAAATATATTTAAAGAAAATATTTTTAATAAATTCTGTTTTTTAAACTATCTATTCATCAAAGAATCCTGAAAGAATGTATCATGGTTTCCACAAATATATAGCAAAACTGTTTTTAGCATTGATAATAAAAATAAATGTTTCTTGAGCACCAAATCAGCATATTAGAATGATTTCTGAAGGATCAAGTGACGCTGAAGACTGAACTAATGTCTGCTGAAAATTCAGCTTTGCCTCACAGAAATGAATTGCATTTTAAAATATATTAAAGTTTATTCATTTATTACTAGTTATTTTAATTTAATAATATTTCACAATATCACTGTTTTTACTGTATTTTTATTTAAATAGATGCAACCTTGCTGAGCAGTTGACATATACAGTAGAACTTATAGCTCCTTTAACTGATGATTAATGAAAATGTTATCATGTTAAATTGATTATAAGCTAACACAATTAATTATTTACTGTACAAGTCAAATTTCAAGATCAATGCAAGAAAACAAAATAATTGTTACACAAGCTTTAAAAAATATCAAAAGATTAATTACACCAAATTCTTTAATCTTGACAGCTCAAGTGAATCAAGTGTTAAAGATTGTTTCAGAACAATCACTGCCACAGCTCAGGGTTCAAACCCACTACGCTGATGACTTTGACCTTTATTTGATCCAAATGGAAAATATCCATATGTGCATATGCATAACCCTATTTCCCAATGACAGCACACAAATCTCCTGAGAAAGATGAGAATAGGTAAACAAGGGGTTTTCCCATCACTTTCTGCATATTTTCAGCTCTTGTTTGTTTTTATGCTTTTCTCAGATTCAAGGCTCTGCTTAAAATTAATCTTGGTTGACACACACCAAACACTTGGATGTTCACAGCAGCGGCAACAAGGAATGCTGAGATCTTCTCTTCTTTTTAACACCGTGCTGCTAAAAAAGATACACTAAGTGATTGACAGACAGTGTGAAAAAGTGACGAGAGAAGTACATGTGTGATTGTGTGTGTGTGTGATGTGTGTGTGTGTGTGTGTGTGAGAGAGAGAGAGAGAGAGAGAGAGAGAGAGAGAGAGAGAGAGAGAGAGACTGAGGCTGTTTCATTGGAGATCAGTCTGACCTTGTTTAGAGCAAAGCTGGAACTTTTGGAGGGGCCAATCAATAGACTCCATACAAGGACGAGTTCAAAGAGCGAGAGAGAGAGATCTACTGTAAAATAACAAATCAAATCTGTGGGTCACACTGAGAGAGACAATCACCAACAGTGAAAAACCAAGGTTGTTGTAAAAAAATGAATACAAGTACTTTTTAAAATAAAAAAGGTTTTAATGAAATTAAAATTCACACAATGCACAACAATTTTACTGTGTACAATTCCACAGTTTTCCTTATTACAAAACAAGAATAAAAAAAAAAGAGAAAAGTGCAGGTTTGGCTGATTAGCTTCACCTGTTAACCCCTGCTGGTATACTACCAGTTGCAAGTTGCAACTACACTTTTAGCCATAACATCAGCGATTCAAGGTTTCTATTAATGAGGAAAAAAACTGGTGAAAAATAATTGTTTATTTATTTTTAAAGTCTTTAATGTTCACCAAGACTGCATTTATCTGATCAAAATGACAGTAAAAACAGTAATATTGTGAAATATTATTACAGTTTAAAATAACTGCTTTCTATTTTACTATATCTTAAAATGTAATTTATTCCTGTGATGGCAAAGATGAATTTTCAGCAGCCAATGTCGCATGATCCTTCAGAAATCATTCTAATGAAATTCATAAGACACTTTTGATCTTTTTCAAGTATTTATTTCATTATATTATAATAGATGTTTTGCCAGTCCCAGACCTTTTGAAGAGCTCTTTAAAGCATGACATAGAGTAATGTTTTTCCCTGGCTGATTCCTTACATGTCACAGCTCATGCAATGGTCTGCAAGTTTTATTTAATGGGTCAGAGAGAGAGTGGAAAATGATCATGAAAAACAAAATTATGGCTGTTTTTGGTGTAAAAGCCATGATAAGTGGACCACAGGGAAACAGAACAAAATAGTTTACAATGGTTTACATGCTCTTCACTGCTGTTGCCAGGGCCGTTTCTAGCCAATTTGACGCCCTAGGCGAAATCCCTATCGCCCCCCCAAATTATATATATATATGTTTATACAGTATGTGTATATATTTATATATAGACATACATATATACTATATTCTTTTCATACACCAGTTGCTTGTCACATTCAAATTGGTTGTCATAGTAATGACACTAATTTGTGGAGATTCAGCGCATTGAGTTCCACAAATCTGAATACATTATTTGTAAATTGACTGTTAAGATAAACATTTTGCACAATTTATTATCTGTAATATCATTGTGTTGCCACTAGATGCTGTATAAGCCCTATGTAACAATCTCTAGTAGCTAAGACATTGCACATAATTTACACATAAATCACACATAAATTGATTTTATTACATTTGGATTTGGATGAATGTTTATATATTATCAATGGCTACTTTTTTATCTGTTTTTTGTTAAAAAATGTTGTTGTTGTTTCTTGAAACATTGATTTAAAGTGTCAGTTATTGCATTATTATTTCAGTCAAAACCTTTGTTACGCCAAACTACATATAAAAGCTTGATCAGTGGCATAAAAGTAACCAATGCAGCTACTTAATCCTTTGCTACTCATTAAGGTGTGAACTTTCCCTTTAAATAACGTGACGCTCTGCCCTCTATGACGCTGCTCCCATTAAGAGCTGTTGGAAGTGAATGAATTGATTCAGCATTTCGACACCTCCGTAAGGATGCATTTAACTCAACAAAGCGGTTTAATAAAGGATTTGTTGATCTCGTGAATTAGCTAATTTTACTATACAAATATTTTTTTTATTGGATGTTAAAGTTTATATGGGAATATTACATGACACCGCTGATCATTTAACAATGCATTGGCGCAAAAAACGCACACCTTTTGGACATATCTCGCAACATGATTTATCAAGTGCCACAAATACGGCTTGAACAAAATACTGATTTTGTGCACTTTATTTACTGTACCACTATTTTAAATTGGCCTTTGAACTTAGCTTTATTGCATGGCAAAAAAAAGTGTTACGTTGCCAAAGCACTGACAGAGCCCACTGATCTAATGGCGTTGTTGAGCGCTCCAAATGCAAACTTTGCATGCAACAATCAGGCAGCAATTGACAGCACTCTGATCTAGTGGCATACAGGCATCGTCAGATTGACAGTAGGCTACTCTAGCCCAATAATGGGGGATCCAGTGGGGGCGGCAGTCATATTTCAGGGTGACCGTGCCACTCTTTATCACAACCCTGCTAAAAGTGCCAGTACGTGCGCTCATTGGCGCCCCTTCAGCTGGTGGCGCCCTAGGCGACCGCTTAGCTCGCCTATGCCTATAAACGGCCCTGGCTGTTGCCAGTAGTATTTTCCTTCTGTTTTCCTCTCTAGGTGATTTATCTTTCATATTATTTGATTTCCAGCCACGTTAAAAGGATAGTTCACCCAAAAATTAAAATTGTCATCACTTATTCACCCTCATGTTTTTCCACACACTTGACTTTGATAATGGATTTTTCTAAAAAAAAAAAAAAAAGTCATAATATATTCTTAAATGCTTCACAGAAGAAGGCAAGTCATTAAGTTTTAGAACAACATGAGGTTGAGTAAATGACAAAATTGTAATATGTGGGTGAATTATGCATAGGCATTTAAAATTTGGCTATTGGAAAAAAATAAAATAAAAAGAGGATCAAAAGTAACTCGTGCAAGGGATACTTTAAAGAATGTTTTAAGTTAATGTCACTTTGTAATCACTGTGGTTCTGCTGTCTCTCACATTTTGCCATCATCTGAGCAATCATCACTTCCACTGAACAAGCTTTGCACTAAAATAACTTTATAAATAGCTAAAACTCAGAATTTATAAATATTAAATGAACATCTTAAACTAGCTTGTATGCTTGAACATAAACCTGTTAATTTATTCCTGTCGTATTTCTCCACAGAGTAGTTCTTCTGGTTTTCTGCAGGTGTGTTTTACTATATTAAGATTATATTTCAACTACAATGTTTTAAGTCTGTTTCTTATTTAAATAAATAAATAAAACACTGAGGCAGATCATGCCCCAAGATGCTGACAAGTCATGTGATAATCTTTTCCCAGTCTATCCCCTCCAGACCTCAGTACATAATTCATGACCGTACAAGTTAATCTTATCCGAGGCAATTTTCTGCTGTTTCATTTTTAGCCATGAACCATTTTACATCATATGAGCCGAGAGATACAAGCTAGTCCTGTAATGAGCACAACAATGAGATAAATCGGTTTATAATTGATCATTCAGGTCAACTGCAAACCAAGACAAAAACTTTATACTACATACTTTCAAACACATAGGAATTTGAGAATAAACAGATTAGTATTGTTTTTCAGAATGATTCATGTTATTAGTCATACATTTATCTGGTGATCCTCCTACACACAGACTCGATACATGCAAAAAACATTACAGTCTCTCATTTCAGTGATACTGGGGACACAAGCACTAAATTGTCTACTTGTAAACCTTCTGTTAGCATCTCTATTTGTTTACATTAGTGCTAATGACACATTTAATGGAGTTTTGCATTTAGTCTTTCATCAGCTTGTTAGTCAGTTATTACTGAGTGAATGCTTTTTATCTAAAGTGACTCACAGAACACTAATTGCAAGGACGGTTTCCCCTGGCGTAGCCTGGAGTGACGCTGCTGTGCTCAAGAGCACCACAGCAACAGAGTAAGACTGTGATTACATTAGCACTCCAATTCACCTACAGGTTAATGCCACTCCATCAAACTAAGAACTGATGACAGTAATCGAAAACAGTGTGATTTAAGGCACAATAACTGGATTCAGTTGCAGAGTAAATAAAGTCTGTTAAAAGGGTGGAAAGAGTGCAAAAGGGCTGACGGACTTGCTGTAATGAAGGCAATCGGAATATCTAAACATATAGAATATATATGCTTTTAAAGGGATAGTTCACCTAAAAATGAAAAATCTGGGATCAATTACTCACCAATGTTGTTCCAAACATACACGACTATGTTCTATTGAACAAAAAATTAGATATTTTGAGTTTTTTGTTCATGCAATGGAAGTCAATCACTCTTTGGTAAAGGATGAGACCACTTTTATTTTGGGGGTGAACTATTCCTTTAAACTTTAGTTTGGAACTCCGTTATGTCATCAACGACAATATTTCTGTAATATGTTTCATATGTGAGAACTATAAGTTATAGCTGCTTTTCTACATTATAATGTTTTTCTACACAAGTTATTGCTACTTTTCTACATTTTCTGAATAAACTAAATTAAATGAATTCACTTTTTAATTACATTAGTTTAACTGAAATTCAAAAAGAACTATAATTCAGTATATATAATATATAATCTAAAGTATATATAAATAATAAATAAATAATATAAATAATAAAAGTTCAAAGGCTCCTGTATGCAGCATAGGATGAAGCAAAGTGGCTGATGCATGTCACAAATAATTCATTAAGCCCATCTTACATAACCCACCGTTACAGAGAAAAAAATATATATAGCTCCTCTTCCTCTGCAACTGTATTGAGGTTAATGAAAGTGTTCATCTTCTTACAGAACCTCTGACTGCAGAACACAGGTAGAAAATCTGCTAATAAATCACTTTGACACTGTTCTAAAGCAACATTGCCACCTTTAAAAGGATCATGTATATATATGGCTGTTGTATATATATCACTGAACTTTCAGAAAAGGTGAAGCAGAGCAACACTTTTATCCCTGTGATTTGCATATTATATTTGCAAGGAGACCTTTAGACTTTGCTTTTACCTGTAGATGCAATTTACGTGTAATTGCAGGCTAGTGCAGGACAGGTCTATTTAGAACCTGCTGGGCTTTTATGCAATTTGTTTATAATCCAAACTGGAGCAGCACCTTCTCTGCACATTTTTGTGCTCTTCCTATTAAGGAAGCATTCATTTTTTTAAAATAAATAAATAAATATTTTTTATTATTATTTACACTGTGAATTAAATATGTGGGAGTCATTTTCCATGCACAAATACATTAGAATAGCCATTTAACCACTTTGAAAGCATCACAGTCACAAATGTAAATTTTTTCCTGTTAGAATTATTAGATATTTTAGCTAATAAGCTATAAAAAAAATCAATTATCTGTATGACCCCCAAACTCTGTCCCAATCTCAAAGGGTTCACTTTCTCAACTAACAATTAAAATCATACACACAATATTATAATTTTGACATGATCTATTAAACTGAAATTCATTAACTAATTTTAATTGGTAAAACACTCTATTTATCCTTGCATAGTGTAATTAGCTTAATTAGCATATTTTTTTCTGATTGCAAAAAATATAACATCCTTACAGCTGTCATAAGATCATAACATTGGTAAGATTTTTTAACAAATTTGCATAAACTCTCTTATGCTCACCAAGGCTGCATTTATTTAATAGAAAATACAGTAAAACTGTAGTATTGTGACATATTACAATTTCTGGTTTACTGCATATTTTAAAATGTAATTTAGAACTTAATTTTGAAAACGGTTGTGCAGCTCAAGATTTTTGTGGAAACCATGACACATTGTTTCTCAGGTTTCTTTGATAAACAGGTTTAAAGGATATAATTTATTTGAAACTGTTTTTTTGTAACATTATAAACTTCTTTATTGTCAGTTTTGTTTGATTTAATGTGTCCTTGCTTGTATTATAAAGCATATAATTATTTAGTAACCTCAACATTTTCTGAAGATTAAGCACATTCTTTCATTGACCATGAAAATGAAAGATAGATTTTTTTTGATAGTTTCAGGCCCTGTTTTGTACTCTATTTGTGGAAAGTGCCGGGAGCTCTCCAAAGCCAAGCAGTTCTTCTTAGCTGTGTGAGCCAAACCCAAGGGCTTTACTACAATGAAAGAGAATATTACAGAGTGCAGAACTTGACTCTGTTGGAGCTAAACAAATTCTCTTCTAAAGTACAAAAGTAATGCTTCTCATGGGTTTCACTTGGCTCTGAACCAGCATCAAAACACACTCTCTTTATTTCTGCTTACTGATGCTCCGGCGGTTCAGGCACGGACCGCTTGGTCTATGTGGACCTCTGTTAGCTGCCTCGTGTTGCCTTGCAAACCAATGAAAAGTGCTATTTGTTAGGCCTCACTTAGAGCTAACACAGACTTTCAAACAGTAATCAAACTTACATGACTCACCTAACTGCGATTATCTGCTTGACGTTTTCTTGGGGTGCTGTATATTCACCAAACCCTGAACCCTGAAAGGAACTGAATTAAATAGGAATTTAGAGTGTCTATATTCACTCTTATTTGCTGTCAGATGCTGCTAGATGTGTCCCCTTAGTCTACATAAAAGACCATTAAGCAAACAATATATGTCTTTGCCTTTCTCCACTGTCCTCTGACAGACCTTCCTCCCCTGAAGCCAATTTCTGGTGTCCAATGTTATTCTCAGTCCATGAAATCCTGTTTGATTGAAGGGTGAGAATGACAAATGTGACAGTTGTTGGTCAAGGATATAACCTACGACTAAAACTGTAAAAGATACTGTCATATTTTCAAACACATCACTTCTAGTCCAATATTAAAGCCCAAATCACAATGTGCAACACGGGGCATAAGATAACAATCACAAAATCTAGGCTTAAGTAAACAAAACTGACGTAGGGTATTGTAGCGTCTGGACCAATCAAACACACAATATATATTTTGTTTTTATATTTAACAAATACTCTGTAACTCCCCTCAGTTAACAAGCCATATGAGGACCCATGAACCCTTCCCCCCGAAATGCGTAACACCCCAGGAAGCCGAACAGGCCCCTGGTTGCATGGCAACCAACGCTGATATCACTGGATTTATTGGCCAAAAGAATGCAAAGTCAGCGGATCTAAAATATGAATAATTAATTATAACTAGTTATGGTTAATTATTCATATTTCCTCATGAGCTGAGTTGCTACAGTATGAAACAAAAGCTCACAATGTGCTGCCTTACAACTTTGCAAGTATCTGCAAATCCACTGCTAATGTGTTTATAGGATAGTTGCTGGAAGCCATTGACTTCAATAGTATGGAAAAAATACTATGTAAGTCAATGGCTACCTGCAGTTTGGTTTCCAACATTCTTCAAAATATCTTTAGTGTTCAGCAGAAGAAAGTCATATTGGTTTGGAACAAGAATTTTACTTTAGTAAATTCAGTAAAGTCAGAAGTTAAACCCCATGTTAAAAATATAGAAGTCCAACATAATTTGATTCCTCAGTCCAAAAATAATCATTGCAATAGAATCACTGATGGGAATATACACATTACAGGCAATATTACAACACACTTCAGACCCTGCAGCACACAAATAACAGGCACAAAGTGTTTACAGAAACTGATTTAGGAGCGCAGAGAGGTGTAGCTCTACAGTGCTGAGAGGCAACAGACACAGTCTTTTGTATGTTTGAGAAGCATTTATCACAGTCTTGTAAGGCTGACAGTGATGGAAACCTCAGCGCTTTATCAAATCAACTCAGGCAAGAAAACTGTGTGCTTTTGCTCAGTAGTTTGCTAACTAAGTGCTGTGCAAGAAACTAGTGTGATTACAAGCCCAGGGTTATGAGGAAAATGTCTCTCTCTGTCTCTTAGAGTGAGTCTCTTTTATTCAGACAAACACAGATGCTAACATGATTTTATATTTTTGATGCAGAAATATGATTTATACTTTTCTAACAGCATTAACAATCATTCAAAAATCAAAAGTGACAAGATATTTAAAATGTTACAAAATAATTTTCAAATGCTGCTCTTTTGAACTTTCTATTAATCAAAGACTCTTTATATTTTTTAAATATTAAGCAGCACAGTTTTCAACATTGACAATAATAATACATTTTTCTTGAGCAGAAAATCTGCATATTAGAATGATTTCTGAAGGATCAAGTGACACTAAAAACTGGAGTAATGATGCTGAAAATTCAGCTTTGCCATCACAGGAATAGATAACAGTAGAAAACAGTTATTTAAAGGGGTCATATGATGTTGCTAAAAAGAACATTATTTTGTGTATTTGGTGTAATGAAATGTGTTTATGCGGTTTAAGGTTAAAAAAACACATTATTTTCCACATACTGTACATTATTGTTGCTCCTCTATGCCCCGCCTTTCTGAAACGCGTCGATTTTTACAAAGCTCATCGGTCTGAAAAGCGAGGTGTGCTGTGATTGGCCAGCTATCCAGTACGTTATGATTGGCCGAATACCTCAAGCGTGTGACGGAAATGTTACGCCCCTTGCCATATTGTCATATTGTCATCACTCCGCCCTGTCCGGCCAGAGTGATGATTCAAAAACATGAAAACCCATAATAAACGAGGCATTTGTTGCATCCAGTGGGGACATAATTATGGATTATAATGATTTATACTGTCTTTTTATGCATTGCGTAACACAACGAAACACAGCATCAAACACGGTGGCTAGAGTGAGATGCGGCGGCCTATAGTGAGCAGAGGCCAGGGGCTAGCGTGAGGAACGGCCGGCGGGCTGAGTGAGCAGAGGCGGCGGGCTTGATAACGGTGCGGACGTCGGATACGACGAAGGACAACCACATGTGATGACCCCGGGCTGGACTCCGCTTCGTCCACGGTGAAAGCCGATCCGGC
>NW_015505476.1:1144657-1176634 GCF_001515645.1 Sinocyclocheilus grahami | reverse complement strand
GGCGGCAACAACAATACTACAGCGAGAATAAAAGTTACGCCTTCTTTCTTTGCGTGAACATTCGAGCGGCATTATGCAAATCTTCCCACATAGTGAGGTAGATATGTGGGGGCGTGTTAGAACGAGCCGTTTTAGGTAGGCGTGGCTGACTCTTAACTTTTATAAAGAATATCTCTTTGGATTTGAGACTTTAGTCTTTGCAACTTTACAGATCTTCTTTATGCACCAAGAGCTTGTAACACTCCAAAGAGAAAGGAAAAATTTAAATCGCATCATATGACCCCTTTAAATTCTAATAAAATTTCACAATATTACAATGACTGTATTCTTGATCAAATAAATGCAGAATTTAAAGAGCATAAGAGACTTCTTTCAAAAACATTTTAAAAATCTAACCAACCCCAAACTTATACTGTACATATGACAAACATTTGACTTTTCCTGAGTTTCCATATATATACACGATCTTCATCTCCTCTTTATTAAGCTAAATAGACTCTTCATCAGCATCCAATGTACGAAAGCCTCTCTTACCAATCAAATTTCACTTCCACTTAAATCAGGGGACTCATTTCACGGATGCCTGGGCAGTAAATACACAACACAGGAAGCAAACTGAGGATCACACAAGAGAATGAGGACTCTGAATTCTGCATCTAAATTTGTCATTCAGCAATAACAGCAGTACTACTCAATACACACTGATTATGCATTAAGCAATGTTATCCAAAGTGACTTACAGTAAACTTGCTTCAGAGACTTTCTAGAACAAACTATGGTTCAGTGTTTTGCTCAAGGGCAAAATAGTGACAGTGGAACCATTCATGCATCACTCTTTCTATGTCTTGAACCTGTGACCTTTGGGAACCCAATCAAAACTTAACATCCTATAACATCTATAAGTTATTTGTACAGTAGCCCCAAAAAGTATTTTCAAACTTTAAAAATGTGAATATACTTCATTAGATAAAAAAATAAACCAATATCAAAATTATATGCAGTATATGCAATAATTTTGTATTATTTTTGAACAATATATCTACGGTTTGATATAGCTATTAAACAGTTTTAATATATCTACGGTTTAATCGTGTATATAATATATATAAATACATATTATATATAAAATACAACATTTTTCGTTGTGGCTAAGACTCCTGCGATGATGAACAAATAATGAAAAGTTAAATACAGAATCTCAATGTATTGTGTAACAAAAGCATTTCTTGTTATGTCCCAATGAAAGGTCAATTGGATGGTGTTTTATAAGAGTCAGAATACAGCCTCACCAGGCATTACTTTGCCTATTTCTGAGCACACAGTGGGTCCCAAAACATGCAGACAGCTCCTTTATCTAAAGGGAACAGTCACACAAAAGAGGATAAACAGGATTGGGACGGGAAACTCTTTTCTTTATATCTGTAAAGTAGAAACACCCACCTCACCTGTGCCAAGATTGTGTCCATGTCCTTAAAAGATCTGTTATTTTAAGGGATGTAGGCATCATCAAATGTCTCAGTGCTCCATGCAATATTTGCAATAACTCACTGCACCTCCAGCAGAATCAATCAATCGATCAATCAATCAATCAATCAATCCCTATGAGCCAAATAGTTGAAAGTGTCAAAATTCAAAAACCACAGTCTGATATAATCGTGTGCTGTCATAGATCAAGATTCAGTTTAAGTCGTCGGCTTCTTAGATGTTTCTCCTGAAAAAAGACCCACATGTGCCTCTTCTAAAGTTTCAGAAGTCAAGTCACTTTTAATTATGTAGCTTTACAATACATATTGTTTCAAAGCACATTGTTTTTTCCAAACTCTGCAAAGCAGCTCTATAAAGACAATAGTGTCATTATTCACCTGAAGTCAGTTCAGTGTTGATTCAGATTCGGTTCAATAACTGTGTAAAGTTCATCAATAATAAAACAAAGTCCTTTCAGCTGTAAGCAGCTCTATAGAAGACAATAGTGTCATTATTGAGCTTGAGTCAGTTCAATGTTGGTTCAAATTCAGATCAATAACTGTTGATGTTGCAAAATTTGTAAATTATCAACAAATTAGATTCAGCTATAAAGCAGCTCTATGACAACAGTGCCATCATTATTATGGGGTAAATTACTCTAAAAAGTAATTAATTATTAGCTACTAATTACATCTTCAACAGTGTAATTAGATTACTGTACTAATTACTCACTCTCTCAAAAATATTGCATTACTAAATACTAATTACATTATATATTCCATATCATCCTCGACCAGTTGAACAATACAAGGAGTGTATTTCTTTCAAATAAATAATACAAAATTGCATAAATTGAACTTAATTGAATTTAATATTAAATCCACTATTGTTTTATGTAGAATTGATCTGTAGTCCATACACTATTTAATGCAATTGCATCAGAAGTAATTAAAGTACAGAAAAATGAAGAGTAATCCCTTACTGTACTTTTTAAAAGGGGAAAGTAATGAAAGTACAGTAATTAATTACTCTGTAATGCATTACACCCAGCACTGGTCATCACCCAGCTCAATTCAGTTCAACTTCTGTGTTAGTGCAAATCAATCAATATAATAACGACTAGTAAGCAGAAATATACAAAGAAATCTCAACAATTATCAAATTGAACTCTGCAAGCTAAAATCTGAGATCTCATTATGAACTCAAACATTCTCAATTTCTTCCAAGACCAAATGATCTGATCTACTGCCATTCATTTTGTAGCTCGGGATTATTCTTGCATCTCAACAATGGTCTCGTTTTTATTTCTCCAAAAGACTGTTTTTTTGAGAAACATCTGCTAAGCTCTGAAAGAACATCTAAGCAATAACATGTTCCTCTGGGAGACTCTCAACACCTTGATGTTTCACAGCTGTTCCACACAATCAATTCGTTAGTAAAAACGAGTGGCTTACTCTTATAAACGGCATTCCACGGCTGGTAGCCATAATAGCCCGTGATTCTCAAGATCCTCTCCTCGATGGACGCGCTGTTGATGTCCTCAACTGATCGAGATGACTTCAGGTCCTCTTTAATTGATTCATCCACCACCAGGTACTTGAGCTGGCGGAGTTGGGGGCTGATGTCGGACAGCCTTCTGGGACTCACCTCGGGGGATTTACGCATTCCGCTGGAGACAAGAACACAAAGTTGGAATCGCGTTGGCTTCGAGCGCTTGCCACCGACGGTGAGGTGTGCCAGTGAGAGCGTGGCACACGAACAGACCTTCTCATTACATTGGGATTCGGATAGTCCACCTCTTTAAACAGAGGATAGGGTGTTTCTCAAACAAACACTCCGCGTAAAACGGCTTCCGAGCGCGCAGCTTTGTTTCGGTGCGTAACGAGGGTGGATTCGCGAATCTTCACCCTCCACTCACTGGCACTGCGAGCGGAGGAGGCAGAGGGGCTGAGAGATGATAACCAGACATGACTGCTGCTCCGTACAGTGTAACTCTATACTGGCACAGTAGGCCACGAACCATTTGATGGAAAGTATAGATAATGCAATTGTGAAATACACAAACAATTGATATAAAATGTCATATATGTAATAAATGTTTAGTGCACTAAAAATATTTTTTGAATCTGTAAAACAACAACAATTATTGGAGTACGTTTTACAAGACAATACTATTTTAGTCTTTCTTTTAATACAATGTGTTACTTGCCGTTTATTCGTAATTATTTATTAATTCACAATCAATTTCTGAGTGAAAGTGTTTTAAAGTAAACCCTACACCATTTTTTCCCCTCAGTGTAGAGCCTTTCTTAAATTAAATTAATAATAGGCTACTGAAAATAACAGTGATAATAACGATTGGGTAATCACGTAATAACAACAAAACTAAAATCATTCATCGAAACATAATTTCGCGGTAGAATAAAAAATACCACCCCCCCCCCCCCCCCCCCCCACACACACACACACACTATATTACGAGTTTTAATTCAAATATGTAACATAACATGTTGGGTAGGAATAAATAAATAAACAAACAAACAAACAAAGCAGAAGCTGTTTTTGGACCACGGTTATCAGTTCATGATCTTCGATGGGTCTGGCAGTTACAGTCGCAATATGATAGATAAGAACTTAGTGAATTTGCTTTTACAAATGAAAAAAAGGACTTGACAGCATATGGCAGATTTTAGTTAGGGTAGTTTCTTATGCTGCAGTCTATTTGGCCACAGGGAGGCGTGCGCGATTCAGCTTTACGCACCAACTCCACTGACGCTCCTTTCACATGTGGAACAATTAACGCCACTGTTGGTGCTTCTCACAAATGCCGTGTTAACAATCTAACTTTATTTTGCAGTTTAATATTGTTAGTACTTTTAAAGTGTTTGCCCCCCCAATCCTTTCTTACGTTTTAGCATCAGAATGCGCATGCAAGGAAACTGGCATTACATAGTCTCAAAGTAATAGTATTTAATATCTATATACTATTAAATACCATTAACTTTCAAATAACTGTGAACTGTAATATCCGCCCTGTTGTAATGAATAGAAATCGTTAAGAATACCCAGATGCGCATCAGACTTACAGCACCATTTATAGACTTGTGCGTAATGAGCTCAGAGCTCTGTATTTAGTTTTTTTTTTTTTTTTATCACTGTCATCACGACTGACTCTAACCGGGCTTTGTTTTAGAAGCTTAATTTTTTTCTCAATCCCTGAATAGAAAGACAGCTACTACATCTGTCACGACTCAAAAGTGACGCTGAGTAAACAACACAGCACGTAGGCTATTCTACTCATGCATAGGTGCTTTTTAAAATGCTTACATGGGCATCAAGGTGGTCGGTGGTCCCAGGTAACACATGCAGTCCCTTCGGGGGCGTCCGAGCAGGTCTCCATCTCCATACATGATCCCCATGAAGGACAGCAGATCACTGCTCACACGCACAGAGACACACGGACTGGACTGGTCCGCTCTCCCACTCTCACGCACACTCCAGCCGTGGCATTTACAGATTTTCAGATAGTATCAGCTGTCACACCTCCAGCGGTTTCTCAGAACTACAGCGCCATCTGACGGTGGATGCAGTTTCGTGCTGCATGTTTTACTGGACTGTAAAACTCGAGGAGAAAGACGGTCCACCTATTCAAAGTAACAGCAAATCGAAATGATCCAAGCTATCATTCAGTTTTTTAACCAAACTCGTAGGCCTCTTAGCAATTTAGGTCTTCGTTAGAAGTACACGGATAGCTATATTTTAATGCAAGTACACTACTAGTCAAAAGTTTTTGAACAGATTTTGTCAGATTTTTTATGTTTTTTTAAAGAATTCTCTTCTGTGCACCAAGCCTGTATTTATTTGATCCAAAGTACAGCAAAAACAGTAAAATTCTGAAATGTTTTTACTATGTTTCTTGAACAGCAAATCAGCATATTAGAATGATTTCTGAAGGATCATGTGACACTGAACAGTTGAGTAATGATGCTGAAAATGTAGGTTTGATCACAGGAATAAATCACAATTTAAAATATATTCAAATAGAAAGCAATTATTTTAAACTGTAAAACTATTTCACAATATTGCTGATTTTTCTGTATTTTGGATCAAATAAATGTAGGCTTGGTGAGCAGAAGAGAACACATTAAAACTATTTCTGTTCAAAAACTTTTGACTGGTAGTGTAGCTATAACAAAATGATTTTTCGAAGCTGTAAATAAAGTTTACAGGAGTGCGTTTTACAAGAAAATAGCTACAGTTTCAGTCTTTTCAGTCATGTTTAATGCAATGTGTTACTTGTCGTTTCTTTATGAAATTTACTATCAATGTCTAAGTGAAAATTGTTTCAAAGCCATTTTCTCAGTCTGTAGGTTTTAACAGGATTGTAAACATTTTATAATAATGATAAACATTAGTCAGAAGCATATACTATAAAGTAACTATAAGACTATAGAGGTAACTATAAGACTATGTGCTTTACCATCTTTTTCGGACGAAACAAAGGTCGACAAAGACTGCTAATATTGTAAATATATCACTTTAGCTATAGTATATTTCCATAACCAGCCAAACACAGAACATTCCCTTAACGTTAGTATTTGGTTCCTGTTTGGTTATATTTGGGAACCAAATAATAACGTTCCTGAAACATTCATTTTAGTTTTTTTTGTTTGTTTGTTTGCTTTTTACAATCATAAAATAACGTCCCCAGAACGTTCTGGGAACCAAAAATGATATTGAATGTTTAAAGTCTTTTAGATAATATATGTTTCTCTAACCAAATTACTGTTTATGCTGCACTGTTTGTCTACAGACTGTCCCTTGAAAATTACCTTTATTATTACATTTAATGATCTAGAAAAACCAAAAAAAACAATCAACAACTTTGTGAAAACAACTTAATGAATGTGCTAAACTATGTCTTAATGAAAGTGTTTCTTTGGGGGGTTAGGTTAGGTAGATTATCAAAATATCATTAGCTCAGTATAAATACAGTAGATAGAAAAACAATATGCTGGTCCTCCGAGTAAAGGCTCACAGTAGAAAATGCAGAGGAACAAAGTTTCAGAAAGTCTCCAAACAAAATATGAGCAGCAGGAAAGACCAGTTCATCATATTACTGTGCTCTGTGTTGTTTTCAGTGAACACCTCCTTCTTATTATTTTTCCACTGAGCAGTTTACACACCAAAGAAAAAAAACATTGTGTCCTTATTATACGGTACAAGCACTCTTCAGGGGCTAAAAATAGATGACATCTTAAGAGCTCGCAATTTATCCTGCTCATGTCTGTTTTTCAGCAAGAAAAACACAGTGTCCCCATTATTGTATCGAATCAAATGTTGTAATATAGGGATAAAAGAAAGTAGAAAAGATCTGTCATTCGAATTTGATAAAAATCTTGAGTTTGCCACAGTCTCCCTCAAATAATATTTCAAAGAATAAGATAACTTTCAGTCTTTCAGACCCAAAAAGCCATAGTTAACATGTGTCAAATGAGTCTGATGTAGCTCGTCTATTGTAGCTGGTCAGAATTATGATGGTTAAGACTTTGTGAGAAGGTAGAATGAAATGTCCTTGCTGTTTCCCACAAAAACCCACCCACAAGGCTGTATGGTATCCAGTCTATGTCACGAACAGTTTTCATGGTGACTATTCTTGTTAGAATCAAAACTGAAGAGAGTACATCCTGTTTTGGTGCAGTTATGGTCTATTTATTATTTCTAATTTGGGCTATATCATACTTGTTGATTGTAGATTATTCTCTGTTGTCTAGTTTACCAAGGCAACTTGTTGTAAGGAGAACTAGAAAAGCTTTGGCTTGTGTGTTGAGACAAGCTGGACTTCTATCATTCATATTTTATAGAGACATGCTGGGTTTCACAGCTGACCCTTTATACCCATATTTAAAGACATAAATGAATGCTCATCTTTTGTTGCTGTGTTTTCGTCCTACATTTCTTGATGTGGCTGGTCTTGTATTTAGGTCACCAGCTTTCCCTGTTGCCATGTAACCAAAGACGCTGTCTGCTGATGGGCTCTCGACTGGCCCTTGAGTCCAAAACCCAGCATCCGTGTTCAGCTCTGAGGCAATGAAAACATGCATCATACATATACAACTACACAACCAATCTGACTAGAAATAATAGGAGTTGTGCTTCAGTGCTGGTGGAAATCACTGAGAGCTGTCGAGTTAACCTTGAACTAAGAATTATGCAAATTTTCACCCATCCGTTATTTATTTCTGTGTTTATTTTTATGGTAGCATGTGCAGCTACTGTAGCACAAATAGATGCCAATCTGGTATTACAGAACACATCCATATTAAAAGATGAATAATTCATGACCTGAATGCAGCAACAGGTTAATAGTCAGTAACCATGTGGTCACACTTTTGCAATCTAAAAGTTCTAATCTTTTCTTTTGAAATGTGTGAATAGCTGTCTGTGCAGCTGTTCAGTGTTCATTTTGACTTTTGTTTGTCAAATTCAGGTATGAAATTTGTAACTATATACAGAGCTAGTACAAAGCTCATGTGTTTTATTTTAAACCGTTGAATTTGATAACTCCTGAACAGGCAATGTTTCTGCACTATAAATTGAGGTGGCCTGCGGTGCCAAAGAAAGAGAGTCCAGAGCAGCTATCATTTATTGAGGCCTTCTCCAATAGGGTCTTCTTCATGAACACAGAGATTAAAGGAAACCAGGACAGGCAGAATCAGAGGACTATGGGTACAAAAAGTGAAAAGCAGAAGTGAAGTGGTAAAAAAATAGACCAAGAGGAGAAGTGAACTATAGAGTACAATGGCGTTTCACTAAATAAGAAGTATTGAAATATGCAGTATATATGTGTATATGTAGGGGTACAAAAGTATTTTGAAATGTAACTATGCATTATATGCATAACAATTCACAAGTTGAAATTAAAATAAATGAAAAATGTATATATACTGTATATATTTTTTCAGATTTATATTTACATTGTCATTTAGCAGATGCTTTTATCCAAAGCAACTTAAAAATGAGGACAATAGAAGCAATCAAAATCAACAAAAGAGCAATAATATGTGAGTGCCGTGACAAGTCTCAGTTAGCCTAATGCAGTGCGCATGGGTTTTTTATATAATAATTCAAAAGAAAAGATGAGGGGGTGACCAGTGGCTTGGTTCTCCAAAGAATAGAAGTCTAAAGAATAGAAAAAGAATAGAGAATGCTAGTGTTAGAGGGTAATTTTTTATAATAAATAAAAAGAAAACAAGTAGTTAGAATAAAAATATAGAGAGTGCAAGTGAGGGTCAAATGTTGTTTTGTAGGCAAACAATAATGCCTTGAATTTTATGCGAGCAGCTATTGGTAGCCAGTGCAAATTGATAATCAGAGGTGTGACATGCACTCTTTTCGGCTTGTTAAAAGACTAATCTTGCAGCCGCATTCTGGATTAATTGTAGAGACTTTTAAAGATTTTAAATAATATTTTAGTATTTGGTTTGTTTTGTTCATTTTGTATTTTATTTTATTTATTTTATTTTTCTTTAAAGCTGTATGAACTCTCCAAGTTTGTTCAGGATGATTTGAGATGCTCCAAAGAGCATCTTGTGCTTCTGCACAAATTAGTTCACATGACCATAGCCAAAAATGTGCTTATTTTATATTAGTGACCTAGAAAAAGTGCATAAATGTGCACTTTTGTGCTGTGTTCTACTCTGTTTATTCCAAAGTTCCAATGAAACAAAGCAAACAAACAGTTTTTCAGTCTCAGACTCTTCACCCTACTGTTTGTTTATGCAGCAGATAGAGTGATATGTGCAGAAGAATTCAATATGTACAGTACTAAGAGACGAGCATACGAGAAATCATAAGTGAATCTCCTAGAGAATCACATTCTTTTGGCACTCACAGATGTAAGTAAGACAAAGTATGTATTTGTGTCTCAATTGTTTGATTGGGTTCTATTTGAAATATTTTTCAAATATACAAAATTTTAAATGGCTCTTAAGCTCCATTAGATATTAGACCGTTCATACTTATATATATATATATATATATATATATGTGTGTAACATTCATATAACATTCATATATTAATTTATACAATATTTAGCCTATTGTATACGGTAGATACAAAATAAATATACAACGATAAAGTCAGTAGACACAGATAGCGCATTTAAAGGCAGGCAGTAGATCGATAGCAGCCCATGAAGCTGTGACAGATGGAGAACCAAATTAAGTGGTGGTGAGAGAAGAGAGCTGATAAAGTGGGATGCAGACGAAGGCATGACATGCCAAGTCATGGCCACCAAAACAGCATTAGAAGAAGGAGGGATAGAATCAGTGCTGTGGGAGAGAAGAAGGCTAACGATCATATTTAAATGACTAACTTAACCCCAGCACTAAGATTTCCCTCAAATTTCACTCTCAAAACATTCAGTATAAGCAACATCTTGCATGTTTCAAGCAATGTGCTTCCTCCATCACATAATTCAACAACGTAATGTAAACACTGAGCTTGTGTAAATATTTAATATGTAATATTTAATGCATGGAGGTATGCATGGTGACAGGCCTCTCTACTCTCTGAGCTGAAGTTGAAGACTGTGAGAGCAGGATGGTAGGTATCAGAGCCCTGGAGTATCACTGCAACACTGATCCCCCTCCTCCTGTGAGATTCACAAGTGACACAAAGCTGAGCGTAGCAGATGATATGCTGTCAGGAAGAGAGAAATGAAGACCGAGAAACACTGAAAGACATGTTAAATGGCACTCAGCCGAGAGCTGTGACTTCTTTTGGAACTCCATGCAGTACAATGCTGATGTTAAAAATTAGAATATATAAAAGTCTCTCTCTTTCTTTTTTTGGTCACAAAAATGTTACATGTTCTTAGGGTTATTATCAGGAAAACTAAATAATAATAATAATAATTTAATTTCTAAACATGAAAAAGAAAAGTAAACGCTTAGAAGCATGAATAAACAACAAAAATAAATCATTAAAGAGTAATATACAAAATGAATATATATTTAATAAATTTTGTCAAACAACCATTTGGGTATATATATATATATATATATATATATATATATTTAGAGAGAGAGAAATGTGCCTTAGCAAGTTACATTTGTAACTGGAAATACATAAACTGAAACAAAATGAAATAAAATGAAAATAAAACTTAAAATAAATTGAACCTAAATAGTAAAAATGAATAAAAAGACAAAAGCACATAACAAATTAACTAAAACTTAAAAAATGAATAAAAATAAAATCTAAATATATGAAAATAAAATTAGGTATAAATAATATGAAAATATCATTGTCTGTAACATGTTTTAGAAATAACATGAACAAACATTATGAAATTATGCTAAACATGTTCTGACGTCTGCAGTACTTTTATGAACCTCCAGGGGTCCACACACCCCTGATTTTAACCCTGGCTTTGAATATTATATAATAATTATGATAACCAAATGAGTATGATTAAATAGCTTTATCCACACACTCCTGCTTTAAAACCCTGGCTTGAATATTATACCAATATTAATTATTATTATATATATTACATTAAGATTTAGCCAAATATGTATGATTAAATAACTTTTCATAAGACTAACATTATTTTAAAAGGTGCATACAGCGTTCTGATTTGTGAATAAGCATAATAAATGGAAACCTCACAAATAAATGAACAAATCTAACTGATGCTGTTCATTATTGATAGGATGATAAACAGAACCTCTATCTGAGTAAGATAAAAAGAGATTCAAAAAGAGGCAATCAGGTGCCCTCAACAGTGGGAATTCAGCCAAAGTGTCACAAAGCTCCGTTTTGCATAATTGTGTGTTGATATGTCAGGGTAGGCTGGGGGATAATTGAACTCCCTGGGCCGAGCCGTGAGCTCTGTGTGTCCAAATGCTCGCCGCACGCTCACATCTTCCAATTTCACAGCCAGTACTTTTGGCGAATATTACGTGCTCTTGTTTGAATGTGTGTGTGGAGAGGTGAGAGGTGGACTGTGCTCTGAGAAAAGAAAGTTGTGGTGATGTGTGTATCCAGAAATATGTGTGTGGGAAAATAAACAAGCATCTCTGTGTGTTTAGGCATTTTTGTGAGAATGCATCAGGCCGGAGGAGGGGCAAGTCAAAGGAAAAACTTACCTTTGAAGTCTACTGGGCATTTTCACAGTGTGGGCCTTGAATGTGAAATACAATTATTTTCTTTGAAAGCCCTAAGCGGCAATGCATTATAATTTTTTTCTGACTTGTTCTGTCAAATTATCAGCTGTTTTCTTTTGGTCTGGAAGTAGCAAAAGCCATTTCTAGCTCAATACATACTCCCTCATCATGCATGAGTGAATTCATTTTTGACGTTGATCAAGGACTCTGTCAAGCTGAAATAGGTCTCTGTCAGTAATAGACCACTTTCAAACCAGTTTTGATACTTGGAGGCTACAGCTTTATTGCCTTATGCAGAGACTATAGTGATATTTCATTGCCATATACAGTGATATAGTGTATTTTTCATTGGCAGTCAACTCCCAGCTCTCTCTCTGTATTCATCTTGATAATGTCAGATAACTTTGATAGAAAGGTATGTAATGAATTAGGTTGAATAGGTGTAAGCTGTCAGCTGTTAAATTTAAGTGCACAATTAGATAATTCCAATTTAGGTCAACCAATTACCAAGCAATGCTTAATTTTGTTTCTTAGTCTGTGGTGTAAAAAGGTGGCTTTAGCAAGTAAAGAAAAACACTTAAGCAAAACATGGTCAGGTCAAAGTGTCGGAATAATTTTTGTCCCAAATTTTTTTTAAATCAATTTTACTGGTATAGTCCACTGTATGAATAATTTGGATATTTGGAATTTGACGAATTTTGGGCATAATATGCCACGGTTTACTTTATTTTGCTATCCTCACTTACATAAATGAACTATACACTCTTAAAAATAAAGGTGCTTCAAAAGGTTCTTCAAGCGATGCCATAGAAGAACCATTTTTGGTTCCACAAAGAACAAAAAGGTTTTGCATTTAGACAAAAAGGTTCTTCTATGGCATCGTGAAGCACCTTTATTTTTAAGAGTGTAGTGTGCACACACTAGTAAAAAAAAAAAATATCTGGTGTCTGAATAATTTTTGGGTTGACTGTTTATATAATGACTTTTAATCTTTCCACCCTCCTGCCACCTACTGTATATATCGCTCACTGCACAGTGCACACCCAGGTTAGTTAAATTCAGGCAGACAGCTTCTTAACAGGTGTTTCTAACAGGTTGAGACTTACGGTTTTCTAATTGCTTCTTCAAATGGATCCGCTTAAAACTATTATTTTCTGTGGAATATTAGCTCTAGAATATCAATTTTACTTTCATGTTGTATTGGATATAAACAAACTGATATTCTTGGGATGCTGGCATCCACCTGACTGAAATGAGATAGGTTGGAAAATCTTTTGGAGGCCTTGGATGCTTTATTTCGTCTGCATTGTATTGACAATGTGGCCAAGGAAGCTGGTGAGTATAAAACTTATGGTGTAAAGCTTTACTGCGCCTAGCAATCACTGAATATTTTGAAGCGTGGGCCTACATCACAATGTCTAGCCTATAGTATCCTTTAGTCAGAAAAGCAGAATGGATGAAGTACCTTTAAGAATGGCGGAAAAGACTGATAAAACTCACCAGAGCAGGTGAACCTTGCAGTCGTGTTATAGCTGCTGCTTAATTTAATGGTATTTGTTATCATATGTAGGCCTAAGTGTGACATTATTTATTTGGTTTAGTTCATGTCCAATAAGTGGTATAATGCCGAATTTACACTGCAAAGGTGGCATAGAAGCACTTCTGAAGTGGCATTTATGTGTCTTTACACAGACTGTTTAATGCTGCTCAGAGGTGCATAAATCCATTTACACAGCAATGGTCCTTATACTTGGGGACTGATGTGGGTCAGAGCTGGCATAATTTAGTATGACTTTAATGCAGCATTATGTCCCTACACAGAATTTTGAGCAGACACAAAGCAGACTTAACTCAGTTGTGTAAAGATGCATTAAGACACTCATTACAGCAAAATTTGCTCCAAGTGTCTCATATCAGATTCCCAATAACTGAGATTACTTCAAATGAATACTGTAAATCTGCTTTCTGAGATTTGCTAGTTTTTGTAATAGCTGCTATGGCAACCTGGATAGTAGTTACAGAGAGTGTATTTTTTTCCTCGAAGGCTCATAGTACAGCGTGGTACCACATGACACCCAGCTCAGAAGGTCTTCATCTGTTCTCCTCTCCTTCCCTTTTCTCTTCTCCTCGCTGTCACTTCGTCTCAGCTGTTCTTCAAACCTAGAAGCACAAGTATGTAGTATGTGTGTTTTTGCATGGGTGTGTACTGGTTTGAATGTATTCACACATGTGTAAATACATCTTTTACCCAGCCAGCTAAACGCCTCCATAAATCCACAGAGGCTTATTTTGACTTGGCAGATTTCTTGTTGACTGTTTTCATCCGTGCTTCATTCCCAAAGCAATGCTCATAGAGGACATATTTGAAATAAAGACTATTACACACAGGAGTAAAATGAGACATTTAAATGGTATGACATGAAACGTTCATCCCGTTCTATGTTCCTGTGAGGAAATCAGTACATTGGTACTACATAAAGTGATGGGAGGGATGTATTTAGCACTGCAGGCCTCCTGCAGTCACTGCTCCCTCTCACTCAATCTCTTTCTCTCTCAGGATAAATATAGACCTCTTCTAGAACCAGCAGAGTCAGACCCGTAAGGGAGGGAGAGAGAGAATAAGAAAGAAAGAAAAAAAAGGACAGTATGGGGTCTACCAGCCTCTCTGCTTCCCAGTCCTTGTTAAGGCAGCATCAGAGATCAGTAGACCATCAGTGGAGTTAATATTTAATGGCATTTCCAGAGGATCTGTAAGATGTGTAGGGTTCCATCATATTCACTGTATTTTTCTGCACACATATACAAACCCTCATGTCACCGGGAATTTGAGGCCTGCTAAAGATGTGAAGATAGCAGTGCAGGTTATTCTGATGAATTCTTCTGACTTTTCATTCTTCACTTAAAGTAAATGGGGGGAAAATACTTGATGTCCCCTTTGCTTTAGTCTGTACCTAGGAGCAGATAGAAGGCTTTGTGTCCCTGATCTCAGAGCTCTGGAAGGATTGTGCAAAACTAATAAAGTACAGAGGTAGGGGGCGCCAAATTGTTGAAACATTTGTAAACAAATAAAAAGGATTTTAAAATCAACTCTAAAATGAACTGGCAACCAGTGAAGTGATGATAAGATTGAAGTAAAATGTCAGCATTATTTCAACATTTTTCAAGAGTAGTGTTTAACAGTGAAATTCCTGGTGAGAAACCACATTACCCATCATTCTACAAAGAAATCCTATTAAAAAATTATGGCAAAAATGCTCTTTAGCATCCATTCCCATAAAGTACTGCAAATCACTGTCTCTCTATGCTCTCAAACTATTGAATATTTTCATATATGTGCATATTTTGAAATAAATGCGATATACATATGGTTCCCATACATAATCAACATCTTTAAATGATATCAGTATCAGTTTTTATATTTATTCTCTATTTTTAACTTTTAATTGTCATTCGCAGTGCTTCATGGGATTGTAGTTATTTACTAGGGCTGTCAAAATGGCTGAAAAACTAAATTCGAATTTTGTACTTAAAGCTGCAGTCCGTAACTTTTTTTTGGTTAAAAATGATAACCAGCCAGTGCTCAAAACTATCGCCTAACTGTAGCCCGATTCACAACGGTCAGCTTATAATAACGTTTTCTAATTTGAGTGGTACGGGTAGGTTTTTGCGGGAAATTCAAGCATGCCGCTGCGTCGTTACGTCACGTCTGTAAACATAAAGAAGTTGTCCCAGCTACTAGGCTATCGCATGTGAGGATCCTGCAGGTGGCGGATCATTTATAGACTTTTCTCACAGCAGCCAGAATAATTAAATGTATCATTTTGATGGCGGATTGTAATCCATAAAGGATTATGTGTTTATGAAACACGTGTGAATGAAATTAAATTATATTCCAGTTTTAAATGTGCTTCTGATTACAGATAGCCTGGGATTACAAAGATTTGTATTTTAAAGAAAACCAGTTCGAAGGGAGCATCATTTGCTTTTTGGGTTAAAAGAATTTGTTAATATGAAATTCGAAGAGTATATGACAATTAGATTAGACTGTGCAGAAATTGAAATCTACACGCTAATAACACACTATAGGCCTACTCATAGTCACCAATGCTGATGTTGTTAACATTAATAATTTGAGAATAAAGTATAACAATAATAATAATTTGAACAGTTTGATGTGATATGAGCTAACTGATCTTTAGATTAAATCACCATTGGTAGCGAGATTTATGGTAATGCTTTTTTCCTCAGTTGGTCAGAACAAACGTGGCAGACTTGTTACTTACTTGTTCAGATGGCAATATATGGTGAAAATTCTTATTTGGGTCATATTCCAAGACTTAGGCTAGAATCTGTAATTGCGAAGTACAGTAAATATCCACACCGGTGCGGTGACTCACTGCCACACACACATACTCCTCAAAACATTAGATTCAGGAGCCATGCCGACTCACAACCCACGCAAGCTAGATAATTCAGCACACAGCTGCAATTCCAGGTTTTCAAACAGAGATGGTGACAAAGAGGCAAAACTTACATTAATTTTACATGGATTTCTAAACATGCGGCTCTCTTGTGCGAGACGCGAGTGTAACGGTGATAGATGTCCCTCTAGAAAATGTGATAAATATGCGTTCTGTGTGAACGGCTTTCGGTTTCGGTTTTGAGGTAAACAACATCATCTCAGCATTGATGTTCTCTTTTTCCGCAATATTTTGAATGAACAACGTAGCAGGGCCGAATCTAGTGGGTTCAACTGGATAGGCTAACAAAAGCATTAAAATGTAATGACACTTACATCGTCGTCGCATTTCGTGCACCACTGATGGCTGCCTGATGCACACATAAAATTCAAATGCAATGTTTTTGCATTCGAATGTGAATTTTTATTTTAAATTCGACGAATATTCGAAATTCGATTTTTTTTGACAGCCCTAGTTCTTACCCAAAGTCGTTAAGTACCTGTCTAAAAACCTGACGTTTTGTCTGTTTTAAATCCTTTTTTGCTTCAAATCAAAGTTTGTAATGTGATTTACCTCATAGCTGGCTGGTTTGGTTTATGGCTCATAACTCTTTAATGAGGACAGTTTAAAAATCCTTATGTACATTTCTGCCATATGTACATTAACTGACAGTCACCACTGATAAGCTATCACTAAATATTGTAGAAACTTAATTTGCTGTAAAGTTGCTTTGCAACGATTTGTATCGTGAAAAGCGCTATACAAATAAACTTGAATTGAATTGAATTATGTGGTTTAGATTTAATGGTATATTACAGTATCAGTTTATGAGCTAGTAATGAAAGGTAAAATATACAGGCATCAGAATGCTTGTAAACATTGACACATTTCATACTGTATTGCTCCCGCTTACCTGTAATAAAACTGTAGCTTATATGGAGCTGTCACACATTCACCAGTCAATGCACCTCACATTATACTGCTCAACCTCAGAGATCTTTATTCCACTTGAAGATTCTATTTGTATACTCTTTATCTCTTTTTACTGTTTCTGTTTATTCCCAGCGCTGGTAAAGAGGGATTATTCTTCATGAATGTATGAATGAATTAGGCTGTTCAACATCTAAAAATATAACAACAAGAATTATGCATCCTGATTTCATCCATGACAGAAAGGGAGCATTTTTGCTATTTTAAAAAGGGTTTGGCCATTGATCTGATTAGCACAAATGGATGAAAATTTATGAAATACTGAGAGCAGATGCCTGAAGCTTCCTTTATCACATCTACACCTGCACCTTCTCCAGTTCACCGCTAGAGTTCTCTCCTCATTAGATCCTTTTTAAGGCAATCATTTCCACTATTGATAATTCAAGTATTTCAGGTACTGGTGCATCAAGGACCAAAACTGACGACATAAGTAGAAAATGTGTGCACACAAAGCAGAATATATAGTTTTGAGGATATTTTGTTTACTTTGCTGTTTAAGAATTAAATGCTAATAAACATTGCCCTCCTACCTTCTTCCAGAAGGGTTAATGTAGCAGCCTAGTACTTTTTTTAAAACCTGACTTTGTTTTATAATGGCTAAGTAAAAGCCAGGTCAGTCAGAATGGAGCTGCAAGCTTGTTCTCTATTACTTATTTAACACTGAGTGTATATCAATGTATGTAGAATTTACATTGCTGAAGGGATTCAGTTCCTATTTTTAGTAGTCTGTTCTTATTATTGAGCTGTGTGTTGGATTATTTGCATCGTCTTTGAAAATAAATTGTATATTTAAAACTGTATGTATGGATAAGTGTTTCAGACAGTGACATTGTGAGTTTATTATGTTGCACGTTTAATTCAGCAAGTAGCATTGAAGTTTTTTTTTTTCAAGTTTGTGTAAAAACATTTGTCAGTCTAGTCCAATCAAGAAAAAGATGTTAAAACCATATTTTTGTGTGCAGATTCTGTACAGAAGTAGTTTTGTGTCATTGGCCATCTCCCACCAGGGGCCTAACCAAACCTTGACCCAAAACCATGGCTGATGCTACTTCTGGATCACTTGCCACATGTAAAATAGACACTAATCACATTACATTGTGGGAAACAGCACCCCAGCCTTAGTCTAAATATTCAAGAAAACTGGTTTACGTTTACTTAGACTGCCATCTAGCGGAAAGATCCATCATCAACACAAACCTGATCACAAATGAGAAGTCCTTATTGCTCTTTTCTTCTATGTTTGTATTATACATGATTCAGGGAATGATATCTGTCTGAGGATGCATAACACTGTAGAGATTAGAGTATGTTGCAACAATCCACGGCAAACTTTAAAACGGAAATTTTGCTGCTTATATTTGTAGCACCCTGACTAGGACACGCTTAACTTTGTTTTATTTTTGAGACATAAACATTGGCCTGTAACTGCAGGAAGAGGATACAATGGCCTCTTTCTCCAAAAAATTCAGGACTTACTTGAACTTAAATTAACTGACTCAGTCACCATCCAGGACCTTATAAGCCTTTTCTTGCAATGAACTTTTAATGACCAGAATAAGAGCGAGAGAAAAGCTTTTCAGAGATCACAATTTATGAGTTTAAAGACTAAACAACAATTAATGAATGGGTCATATTACTAAACCCTGTAAATTTACAGCATCTTTTATTGTTATTCTTTGTTTTCATATTGTACACCATGGAAAAGAGCCAGATTTGTTAGTTTTTCAAGCTGTATGTGGGATCAAATTTGTTTTGAGTGGTTTAAAAAAAAAATTGCACAATTTCTTGCAGTATTTGGTTCTGTGTTTAATAGCTTCTAATGTTTTAGAAAGAATAACCTTCCTGTAATGTAAAGTTTACAGTGATGCTCTCAGAACTTTTGCATACTTTGTGTGGTGCAATGTCCTCTGAACTATTTCTCACAGAAGCACAAGAGGAGCGTTATAGGGCAACCTCACATGACTTCTGTATATTGTAGAAAGTTATTGAAAACTTTGGCTTTTAGCAGGATGTTTTAGTAGTGCTTTCATTTATATACAGACAGATGTTTTCAAAACAAATTACAGTGGTGGCCAAAATTATTAGAACACACGTATTTTCACTAGCTAAAAAATGGTTTTAAGTCATTTATTAATTTGAGTGTGTTTGGGAAACGCAGAATACTGTCAACTACAAGAAATTGAGAGACAAATACGCATTTTGATGCAGACTTAAATTATAAGCTTGGAGATCCCTTAATGCTTTGTTTTAGATTTAGTAAAGGGGCTAGATGTCATGCCACACTTTTTTATGCTGGTAAATATTTCTCAGGTTTATTTATAAATGTATCCAAAAGCCATTTTCTGTAGCTTTTGAATACTTTCACAGATGAAGAAAAACAACTTTTGTGATTAACAACATTACACTACTGTACATGTGAGGTAAGTTGTCACAATGGAAAACTGCCAATAAAACGTCTATTATAAGCTTTGTAGCCACACGTACAGTAAAAAAGTATGTTTTATATTAAATATAATATATATAATATATATATATTTTTTGTTTTTGCCAATAGAAATGATAATTTCTAAATTGTATAAAATATGACAACTTGCCCCAACCTAACATTTATGAAAAATATCATTGTCCTGAGAACATATTTCAATCTTTGTTAAAGGGGTCATTGGTTGCAAAATTCACTGTTGTTGTTGTTTGAACATAAATGTGTGTTGGAAGTGAGTGCAAACAACCATCCTATAATGATAAAAATCCACCCAGTGTTTTTTTTTTAAATCCCTATTTTAAAATCCCCTTTCTCAAATCAGGCTGTTGTGAGATTCCTGGTAGTTCTGCAGAGGCCCCTCCCACGATAGTTGATTGACAAGGCCGTCTTACCTTAGACCTGCCCTGAGTGAGCTGTCATCAGACCGTCATTGTGTCAATGCCGTGCAGGGGAAGACAAGAATGTCTCCTATTAAGCGCTTGAGGTGTTTTGTAGATGGATGTAATAATGAACATAGCAGTCCTCATTTACTCCCTACATCAGAGCCGCTGAAGGGAATGCACCTATCCCCGATCTGCCTAAATGTATCTTTGTTCGTGCAAATCATTCGTGATCGAGCTTCATCTACACAAGAAGTGAGTATAAGGTTTTTTATGAATCTTTGCAAATTGCCTTTCCTAATATTAAGCAATAGTAAGTAATAGTAAGCAAGTTTCGCTGCTAAAGTAAACAGTACTGCTCCTCACCCCACAGAAGAGAGGGGCGGGGGGAGCAGAGCTCATTAACATTTAAAGCAACATGGACTAGAACAACGTGCTGAAAACAGAGCTCATTTTGATAAGGTAAAAAGGGTGTTTTTTACACTACCATTGAGGAGGGGAATGTGCACAAAAATATTAAGCAGCACATCTGTTTTCACCATTGATGATAAGAAATGTTTCTTGAGCAGCAAATCAGCTTATTAGAATGATTTCTGAAGGACCATGTGACTCCGAGGACTATGATGCTGAAAATTCAGCTTTGTCATCACAAGAATATATAAAAAATATAGTCAAATAGAAAATATCTGTATTTTTAAGTGTATTTTTGCATAATAAATGCAGCCTTGGTAAGTATAAGAAACTTAACATTAAAAAATGTACAGGCTTTGGAACAATAGTGTAAAACATATGATTTTCAATGTTTTTAAGTAATGTGTTTAGAAATATAACCCCATACAAAGTGGCATTTAAAAACAAATGAGGCTAAACATGTTCTCAGAACTTTTCTAGGGTATTTTATGCTATGAAAAGGTGACTTTAAGTGAATATGAAATCAGTTCCCAACATATGACAAGCAGAAAGTAAGCAAATACTTACTCTACTGTTATAATAACATTTTTTTTTTGTTAGAAATATTTATCCTAAAAATGTCTTGTTTAAAATAAATGCCACCAAGTTAGTTGTTTTTTACTTTTAATTTAAATGCATTCACAATCTTTAGTGTAGCTAAAGTATCCAAACACTTTTTGGGGCCACTGTATGCACACACAGGAATTTTCTAACTAGCCGACTGAGAGAGTGATGGACGACAAGGAAGAGGAGGAGGAGAAAGGGTTAGTGTTTCAAGTCCTGCCCTCTGTTCTGTTTCTCCTCCTGCTCTCTGCTTGGAAAGAGGGGGAGGGAGACACGACTCAACAGTTACCACAGGAAACGGAAGAGACCGACAGACAGAAGTCATTTCAAAACCCCGGGGCCGAGTAGAAGAATCACTCTGTGTGCATTTGCAGGGTTCTCCTCCTCCAAAACCCTTATCAGCCGCTCCTTCCCTCTCCTGCTGGCTCCTTCTTCTCCTTGTTTCTCTGTTTGTGGCAAACAGCCCCCACCCTGACCTCCAGGAGAAGATCTCTTCATCAAAAAGAGGAGATGCCCCCGCAGCCACAGGTGAAGAGAAGTTTCCTGGAATTCCTCAAGAGCTTTATCGGGATTGTACGGGTCCTCCAGATCCTCCTGGGAGCCGGGGTTTGGGTCACCATCGCAGCCAACAAGTATGAGGGCTCCATTCACTATGTGCTGTTTGTGGCCGTGCTTTTCTGGTTCCTCACGTTAGCCATCTTCATCCTCACGCTTCTGGACAAGCAGGACCTCGTTCCCATCGTCGGAGGAGAACGCTGGTTGTTAAGCAACGTCATCCACGACGTTGCCGCCACTCTGCTGTATCTGTCCACCATTGGGATCATGATCTACAAAACCCAAAAGAACTCCTACTGCAACCTGGATGTCTACAAACATCACTGCTTGTACAAGGTCTACCTCACTGCCTCCGTCTTCGCATGCCTCACCGCCGGCGTCTATCTGCTTTCCGCCGTCTACGGCAGCTGCAGGAAATGTCGAGGTGAGCGGACGGTAGTGTGAAAACCGACTGCATCCCTCACACCCTACCGCTGTGAGACATTTTGGAAAGCTTTTTGGAGACTTACAAATCTCTTTTTTATCAAAGCAGAGGGTTGATCCTCTTGCCTCAGGCTTTCAGGTTTGTTTGTTGCTTTTTATACAGTAATTTATAGAGCTTTTGTACTGCAGTCACACATAAAGTCTATTTTACACTTGTGTTTATGTTGCCGGAGCTCTATAAGTAGTTTTATTTTTTTGTATTGTATAACTGACAACTCAAAGAGCAGTTTGTTGCTTGACGAAACCACATTCTTCACGTTTGTTCTTTTAACCTTTTGTTTAACATTGAGCGATTAAACAAGGCTCTGCCTTTCAGTGTCTTTCATCAAATGTGTACGTGTGTACTTGACTGTTTGACAATCCTATAATGAATCGCACCTCATCAAAGATCTCCACTTGATCCGCTTTTAAAGAGAGGAAATATTTAATGCAGACAATCATGTTTTGTGTAATATGTGGCTGTTAGCAAACAGTTCATAAATAAGAAAGAAATCAAGTAAATGCAACTTCATTTCTGTGTTTTGTATTATGTTTAAATAAATGGTTTAATAATTTGCTTGGTAAATTTAGGAATACCTAGAGGCTGTAATACATTAGCCAGACCACAATAATAATGTGCTCTTGTGTTTGTCGTGGATCATTTGCAAAGAACATAGCTGCCTGTGATCAGTTTTTATGCAGTCATGAGTTTTAGGAGAAATACAGTGCAAGTCCAAAGCGCAAATTGTGTGTGAATGTGTTTCTACATTTCAGAATGTTACGTCATAACATACAATTCTTTGTTTAATACAGTACTGGTCAAAAGATTGGAATTATTAAGCTGTTTTTTTTTAAATAAGTCCATCATGTTCACCAATGCTGTATTTATTGGATGAAAAATGAGTGAAACCAGTAATATTGTGAAATGTTATTATAATTTATTATTTAACTGTTTTCTTTTTTGAATTGTATTTTTCAGCAGTTATTACTCCAGGCTTCAGTGTCACGTGATCCTTCAGAAATTACATAATATGCTGATTTAGTGCTCAAGAAACTTTTCTTCTTACTAATGTTGAAAATGGTTTTTGCTGGTTAATGTTTTTGTGAAAACCTTGATACACATTCACAAGCTTTGCGCAAGTAAAAATTAATTGCTTTTTGTTTTACACATTAAATTATGGAAGCCCGTTTCCGCCACTGAAAAAATAAAAAAAGGTCATTTCGACTTTATCTCACAGTTCTGACTTTTTTTCACAGAATTGTGAGATATAAAGTTATAAAGTCAGAATTGCGAGATATAAAGTCAGAATTCTGACTTTTTTTCTCAGAATTGCGTGATATAAACTCAAAATTGCAAGCTATAAAGTCACAATTGCGAGCTATAAAGTCACAATTGCGAGATAAAAACTCCCAATTCTGAGAACACATCAGTCCCCCCCCCTCAAAATTTGACTTTAACTCGCAATTAATCACGCAATTCAGATTTTTTTTTCACAATTGCGAGTTTATATCTCGCAATTCTGACTCGCAATTGCGATTTTATATCACGCAATTCTTACTTTATAACTCGCAATTGCGAGTCAGAATTGCGAGAAAAAAAGTCTGAATTGCGAGATATAAACTCGCAATTGTGAAAAAAAAAATCTGAATTGCTAATTGCGAGTTAAAGTCCAATTTTGAGGGGGGAAAAAGACTATGTTCTCAGAATTGCGAGTTTATAGCTCACAATTCTGACTAACTCGCAATTGCGAATTTATATCTCACAATTCTGAGAAAAAAAAGTCAGAATTTGCGAGATATAAAATCGCAATTGCGAGAAAAAAGTCAGAATTGTGAGTTTATATGTCGCAGTTCTGACTTTATTTCTCAGAATTGCGACTTTATGTCTCGCAATTGCGCATTTATATCACGCAATTCTGAGAAAAAAAGTCAGAATTGTGAGATAAAAAAAATCGCAATTACCTCTTTTATTTTTATTCAGTGGCGGAAACGGTCTTCCATATTAAATAGACCAAACGTGACAGACGTTTATAATGCTACCTGGACTCGTAGCATAAATGTACCTGGGGCACTTTTTAGCAAGACGCGAAATACGTACCAATAAGTACATATCACTGCAGTTTCCAAAATAAATGAACACTAGAGGCAGTAAAACTCCGACACATTTTATTCCTTTTCACAGTAATTTACAGTTTCAAGCGTAATTTTCGCTTTATTTTTATTTATTTTTAATTACTTGAAGAATATCATGTTATGACTTCAAAACAATATTAATATGCTGGGAGATTTGAAAACTGATGCTTTTGAACGTTCACATCACACATATACAGCTTCATTTTAATGGGTTTTTATCGACGTTAGGTTTGTTCGGTAGCTCACGGAGTACGAACTTGAGCGGCGAGGAGCTCCGGTTTGAATCCCGTGTAACCACGGTTCGACAAAACCGTTTAAATCTGCATACAAGGAAATTGAAATGGCACGGTTGCATCAACAAATGCGTTTTTATATTAGTTTTGCATTTGTTAACACTATCGGTTAGGTTTATGGTTGGGTTTGGTGTAGGGCATATTTCCAACACGATAGAGCATTAACGTTTAGCGACAGTCCCCGGATATTTGAATTCTGAACCACCGCAATACGTACCTGAAGCAACGTAATAAAAACAGCAATATGTACCTATATCAACGTAATAAAAACGTGCGAGGGTTCACGTATTGAACCCGTGTTTTAGCGCCACTCAGTGGACATTTCTCTTTGAAACTGTGGCGAAACGTGCGATAAGGTACGTAAAAACGGTGTTGCATAAAAAGTACACAGAGGTATGCATTTCTGAGACCAGGTTGTTATAATGGTACAAAAAGATTTATATTTCAAATAGTTGCTGTTCTTTTGTACTTTTCATCAAAGAATCCTGAAAAAAATGCATCATGGTTTTCACAACAATGTATTATATTATAACAGCAGCAGCAGCTTTCAACTTCGATGATAATAAGAACTATTATTAAAAATTGAACACCAATAACACAAATCCAAATCCACACATTTGAATGTTTTCTGAAGGATCATGTGACATTGAGGACTGACTGCTGAAATTTCTTTACGTTTTAAAATATATTAAAATGACTGTTTTATATTTTGATCAAATAAATGCAGCCTTGGTCAAACAAAAAAACAAAAAACACAAGCCCGAATATAAAACACTTCACTAGCAGAACAGATTGCTGGACAAACATTTCTTCAACCTGTTTTCTCATGCTTTGTCTACTGCCCTGTTCCTTTAAATGAAGTGTTATGATTGTAATTGTTTCCTATAGCAATACAGAACAGTATGTTCACACTCCCTGGAAAAAAAAAAGAAGTTATTAAATGACATAAATCATTCTCAGTGCCTGAGGATCAGTGTTTACACAAACTGTTGAACTTGAAAGGCATTTCCTGCTGGTGAAGAGCTCTCTGTCTCTCTCACTTTAAGCTTTCTCTTTCTCTCTGGCATAGCAGGATATTTTCTGCTCATCAATGTCATCCTAGTCTTGAGTAGCCAAACTTTTGATTTGCAGCATTTAAGCATATTTTGGCATGTTCATGTTCTGAAACTAGTTGATATCACAAGAATAGGCCAATAATAATAACAACAATAATAATAAATAATTTTGTAAATGTAATATTTTTTTTTAATTGCACAGCAGTGACTGCATGCATAAATAATAAATAAATAAATACAAATAAATATTCCTGTCCGAAAGCAATCATTCAAGATTATTTCAATACAGATATAATTCAGATATAATAGATTACCTTACTTTTAAGTGGCTCAAGCAAAACTCAGTATCTTTAAATGAACTGATGCCTCCAACCCAAATTTTGGTAAATCAAACATGTTCTTCTTCAAAAGTAGCCTACTCATTGTTTCAACCCAGTATCTTGTCAAGCTTTCATTTCCATGCAGCGCTTGCCATTTTTGTGTGAAATATGCATTGGACATTCAGTGAATGTAGTTGTCACGAATTCGGTCCATGGACTTCCGTTTATTCACCACCAGAGGTCACCCTTTCCATTACATTGACTCTCGCACAACACAAACTGTTGCATAGCACCCCGGACTACTTATCCCATCATTCTTTGCACGATTTGCACACTGCACTGATTGCACTCATTGCACACAGCTGTTTCTAATCACCTCACTCACTATATAACACCCACTCTAACCACCTTTCTCTGCTGAGTATTGTTTAGCCTGTATCCGAGTCTCCGTGGTTTCCTTGTTTTGCCTTGCCTGTTTTTGCGGTTTCTGATCTTTGCCTGTTTTCCTGGATTTTTTCCCTCTCGTCTTGCCCCTGTGATTCTGTCTGCCGATCGGTGACCTACACTAGCCCTAGGACTATTCTTGTGTTTTTGCCCACCATATACCTGTCTGCCATTGTTCGACCCTGCCTGTTATACCACATCTCTTTAAATAAAGCTTGCAGATGGATCCACACGTCTCACGTCTCGTCAGCCCCGTTACAGTAGTTGTGTAGAGAGATGTATTGGAAATTACATCATGTTGTTTTTATCACTCTAGCAACAGAGCAAAATGTGGTAGAGAGTGAGACAAACAATATGAACTGAATTGATCTATTGGAATGGGCCATTGGTGCATACTCACTATATGAAATATTGAAAGACTAAGAATGCATGGACACATTTGTACAACATTCACTACCAGCACTGGTTATGAAACAAGGCTATATAAATAAATGAATGTATAATGACTCATATATGGCCAGACGTAAGGTCAGCAAATGATCATTTAACAGGAATTACGCAGTTTGGCTGTCCAGCTTTCATTATTACGGACAGATTGTGATTTGTGGTAAATGCAGGAAGCAGCAGGAATTCCCTCAGGAGCTTCCAGTGGGGTACAGCCTTCAGCAGAAGCACTCCGGTTCAAACATGATGACAGAAACACATGGATGTCGTTAACTGATGACAACCATGAAACACATTACTGTATGTATGCCAAGACTTTAACTAAAATGGCTTTATAGTCATGACTTTGTCAAATAAACCCGAATAGAGACTTAATTTTATATTCTCATTTGCAAATCATCCAGGTGCCTCTTCCAGTGTTTCTGAAGCTGTTGGCTTTGTCTCCCGTGACTAAAAGGAGTTGTTTTGTTTAATTGCTCCATGTGGGCCCTGTATTCACAGAATAAGTCATCAGAGCTTCAATGAGAGCAGGCCTGCACATGTGGACCATTAACCACACGCTCTGCACAGAGTGCTGAGACACATTCCTGTGTGACACGCTTCACATGAGGAAAAAACTGTGTATATCAGAATTGAATCGACAGACTAAGTCTAAAAGGAAAGAAGTATTATGGAAGATCTTTGAGAAAATTATGGTAAGGAAAGGGTAATATTTAATTGTGTTAAAGTAAATGTTGTAGCAGTGCCTGATGCATTATTTTGAAGGGCTCTTAAAAGCATGACTTTTTCTTGTCTGTTGCTTTTGACGTCACAGCTCGGGACACTTGCTAGCGAAGGACTATTTGTGTTGTCATTTCCTCTGGTTTTGTATTTAATATTCAGAACTTCTGAACAGTGAGAAACTGTGTTTAAGGAACTAGAGCTTATTTTAAATCCACCCAGAAGAAAAGGTTTTGCTGAGTGCTTGCTCTTTCACAGCTCCCATAGTTCCCACATATGTTCTATTTAAAGGTGCAAACAAATGGAAATGTTGTCATAATTTACTCACCCTCATGTTGTTTCAAACCGTATGAATTTTTTTTTTCTTCTGTTCAATACAAAAGAAGACATTTTGAAGAATGTTGGTAACCAAACTGGTAAACATTGACTTGAATAGAATGGAAAAAAATACTTCACAAGTTGATGGCTACCATCAACTGTTTGGTTACCCATATTTTTCAAAATATCATCTTTTTTGTTCGACAGAAGAAAAAAAAAACTCATACAGGATTGGAACAGCTTGAGGGAGGATTCTTTTTGATGACACAGAACTCCAAACATCATGATCTTCTCTGAAGAAAAAAATAAATAAAAAATAAAAAATTTAGAATTAGCAAAATTTGTTTTGGGAAATATTAAATTGACGCTATTTGTCTACTCTGCATTAGATTACCTTAAGATGTGTAAACCTGAACAGGAAAAAATGACTCCAAAAACAAAATTAATTTAATCTCATGATTTCTGACTATTTTTTTTTCTTCAGAAAGATGTAGTATTTTTGTTTTATTTTGCAATTTTTACTTTATTTATTATTTTTTTAATTGTATTTATTTTTTACGGAAGCTTGTTTTTGACACTGAATAAAAACGGACAATTTTTTCTCACAATACTGACTTTTTTCTCACAATTGCGTGTTTTTTTCCTCAATTGCATGATACATACTCTCAGTTGGGAGTTATAAAGTCAGAATTGTTTGATTATAAATTTAAAATGGAAATTGCAAGTTTATATAGCGCAATTCTGACTTCTAAAAGTAATTACCTTTTTTATTCAGTGGCGGAAACAGACTTGCATAGTTTTTTTTTTGTTATGTTTTTGTTTTTTTGTTTTTATTTTTATTCATTTTTTTTTTTATGTTTGTTTTGTTTAGACTTTAGCAGTTTGCTCTCCATTTAATCTCATTGCTGTCTATTAAAACAACATTTTAAAGAGATCTCTTTTTTTTCTTTCCTATTAACATTTTGTATCAATCTGTCTACTCAAAGTCTACCTAAAGCTGTTGCCCCCAGTTTCACAATCCATGTCATGTAATGTTCTTGTTTTAGTGAGTAATCGTTTATGCAAGTCTTGTAACTAACATTTTCCTACAACCTGTATCCCAGGAGACAGAATCACATTATGGGCAAGAGGAAATGATGTCACATCCTGCTTTGGAGCAGTCTGAATTGGTGCTGTGTTCAAGCAGATTGTGGCAGAGGGCAGTGCGGCTTGTGGGTTGTGAGGCCTATTTATAGAGTTCTGGAAATACCAAGACTTCCTTTTTGCTGCCAGCCCATAGCAGATGGCAAGAATGTGTTATTAACTTGGCTTTAACTAAGACTTTGCTAATTGTAATCGGGGCAGCACAAGTGCTGCAAATACGTTGATTAGGTTGTATTTGTGGAGAATCCTCATGTTCATCAATATTTCAGCTAGCTTTACTGCGTTTTGATCCACACCTCAGCTTTCTGCACCACTTTGCGAGGGAAAACAACAAACAGACGTGTCTAGTTCAATAAACGCAGAGGGAGGCTTTCTGAAGCCTTAGAAGGAAACAGGCCTTCCAGACTTTGGCATGCTTGTTATGGAAAGCGTTAAAGTCAAACAAGCCCGCTTTGTTCAGAACAGGGCCAGACGTACTCTCACATTCGCAGAATATTTGCACACATATGACCAAAAATTTCCCTGTTGATCTAATAGGGTGACTGCTTTGTCAATGGCTGTAATCCAGTTTTAAATATAATAAAGTTGACATTTAGTTCATTTTAATAGTATATAATGTTACTTTACATTTATTGTGCATAGAAGGCACACATATTTCCATTGGTAAGAGTAAGTGCATAAACAACGTGGTTTAAACTACTTTTTATGTTTATTCTCAGTCTCTAGAGTTGTCTGGACTTGAAGGAAAATCCTGGGGCAGGACGTGGCTTTATCTGTACCTGGTTATTATGAGCCTTAAACCAACAAATCAAATGTGTTAATTTAGTAAAAGACGGCTGTGGTCTCCACAGAACTATTATTTTAAAGTCTCTTTTTTCCACATTTGTGTTGATGTGTCAGGCTTTTGGGTATATATTTAAGCTTTTGTTTGACTAAATGCAGCTCCAATACACAAAATTAGCTTGGTGTCATTCAAAGTGGTCTGGGGTTCGTTTGAGACTGTTCCAAATTGCACTGTTAAAAACCTGTTTCTAACACTTAAATTATTCAGAGATAAAAATGTGTTGCTATAATGAAAAAAGAAAAAAACAGTTTTGATCGTTAGTCCCTAGGGTTGCAAAGGGGTGGTAAATTTCCGGAAACTTCCCAAAAATCCCTGGAATATATATAAAAAAAAAAAATCCTGGAAAGTTTCCAAGATTTCTGGAACGTTACGAAATTTACTGGATGTTTTCCACCTTTTTGCAACCCTATTAGTCCCTCATTTTGCATTTTTCTATACATGGGCTACACACACACACAACATTGAAAATGACATGAAGTGAAAAACATAATTGTATCTTATTTTCTTCTTGGTTTTCATCATGTAAAATAGTAGGGTTCCATATTGTCCAACAAGTTTCTTAACTTTTAGTACCTGTACACACAACTATACTGAATAAATCTCCAGCAGGTGGCACTATTTGACTTTCACTCCCAAGGAGGTCTATAATATCTTGGAGAGATCTGTTATTGTTATGCATTCCATCACAGTGGCAGTAGCAACTGGCATTTACATGAATGGGGAATTTTAAAGAATGACTTTCCTCATCGATTATAGACATCCTTGCTCTCAAGCCCGAGCTTTGACGTGAAAAGCAGCTTTTAAAAGCACTCCAAAATAATTTGGCACTGTCAAGCATCTACATTATATTTATATAATGATATACTGTAAGTATATGCTGCTAGCAAAAAGGCTTATTTAGTCAGAATACACAACTACTTTTCAATGGCTGTAAAAAGATGCAAATATACATGCAGAATGTGTAGTTCAACATCTACTAGCAGGGTTAGTGCATGCATGAATCGGATGTATATTACTTAGAAAACTGGAAAGCAGCTATTGTATAGTTAATTTTTTATTTAATTGGCTGGTTTACAAATGAAAATGGTTTACATTTATGTATGAAGTTCAAGTAATCACTGCAGATGTTGCATGTTGCAAATCTTTGAATGAAATTTAGAGTTTTGAGATTGTTGTGCCAAACCAAGCGGCTTTAAATATTGTAAGATGTTTTTTGACCATATTGAAGTCTAACAAGGGTAGTCAAATTTTGACCCCTTGACCTTCAACATCCTCTGACATAATTCTACTATGATTAAAGTTTGTTCATGAATATTACTTGGGTTGCTTGACGAACCACTCCATCCTTATTAACACTCATAAGTAGGGCCAGATTTACCTCTTTTTGTGACATAGGCAAAACAACTTTTTGGGCCCCCCTTCCCTATTAATATTTTAGGCCTAAGATTACCACCCAAGCAAACAAAAATATTTCTTAATCAGTGGAAACCATTATAGTGTTTTCTATGGCAATAAGCATTTGAAAGACCATTCCATTAATAGGCGCGGTGACGTGGCCACATAACCACTTCGGTAGTGCATTATTTCTCTAATAATTTTAATGACCTTGAGTCACAATCACACAGCAATTGTTCAGATGATTTGTTTCAAGACATTTGACATGTTTCTGTCCAAAAATCTCGTGTGTGTTGAACCAGCTAATTTTTTACGCACCTCATCCCAAACCTTCCGTTACAAATTCCAAAACGTCATTTTAGAGCTAATAACCGTGGCTTGAGCCATTGATATGCAGGCTAACGCAGTTATTAATGCAGTCTAAAGCAATTATTAGAGAGAGAGAGAGGGGGAGAGAGATTAAGTGCGTGCGAATAATTGCGTCTGTGCGTCTCTCAGCAGTATTCAGGAGCAGCGTCTACTAATAGCGAATCTTTAAGTTGAACTGCTTCAAGAACCTCGCTACTGAGAACCGCAAAACTATTTTATTGATAAAGTCACGGGGCAGCCGCAGCTCTGACAACCAGTTTCTGTCCGCGTCTCCGCGTGTGTGTGCAAGTGCGTGTCTGTATACTGTGTGTGCATCTGTGAGAGAGAACGCGAGAAAGAAAGCGTGATTTCCATACATAAAAAAGGTTGAAGACATGGAAATAGTTTGTCATTTTTACCCTATTGTTTGTTATATTTATTTGCTCAATGACTTCGGGGGTTTTGGTTCTTTTACTGTTGTAGATATCCCATAGTATAACAAAAATATTATATATCTCTTCATTGTGTTTGGGCCCCCCC
>NW_015505476.1:1125096-1140254 GCF_001515645.1 Sinocyclocheilus grahami | reverse complement strand
AAAAAAAAAAAATCCTGGAAAGTTTCCAAGATTTCTGGAACGTTACGAAATTTACTGGATGTTTTCCACCTTTTTGCAACCCTATTAGTCCCTCATTTTGCATTTTTCTATACATGGGCTACACACACACACAACATTGAAAATGACATGAAGTGAAAAACATAATTGTATCTTATTTTCTTCTTGGTTTTCATCATGTAAAATAGTAGGGTTCCATATTGTCCAACAAGTTTCTTAACTTTTAGTACCTGTACACACAACTATACTGAATAAATCTCCAGCAGGTGGCACTATTTGACTTTCACTCCCAAGGAGGTCTATAATATCTTGGAGAGATCTGTTATTGTTATGCATTCCATCACAGTGGCAGTAGCAACTGGCATTTACATGAATGGGGAATTTTAAAGAATGACTTTCCTCATCGATTATAGACCTCCTTGCTCTCAAGCCCGAGCTTTGACGTGAAAAGCAGCTTTTAAAAGCACTCCAAAATAATTTGGCACTGTCAAGCATCTACATTATATTTATATAATGATATACTGTAAGTATATGCTGCTAGCAAAAAGGCTTATTTAGTCAGAATACACAACTACTTTTCAATGGCTGTAAAAAGATGCAAATATACATGCAGAATGTGTAGTTCAACATCTACTAGCAGGGTTAGTGCATGCATGAATCGGATGTATATTACTTAGAAAACTGGAAAGCAGCTATTGTATAGTTAATTTTTTATTTAATTGGCTGGTTTACAAATGAAAATGGTTTACATTTATGTATGAAGTTCAAGTAATATGTTGCATGTTTGCATGTTGCAAATCTTTGAATGAAATTTAGAGTTTTGAGATTGTTGTGCCAAACCAAGCGGCTTTAAAGATGTTTTTTTGTTTTTTGACCATATTGAAGTCTAACAAGGGTAGTCAAATTTTGACCCCTTGACCTTCAACATCCTCTGACATAATTCTACTATGATTAAAGTTTGTTCATGAATATTACTTGGGTTGCTTGACGAACCACTCCATCCTTATTAACACTCATAAGTAGGGCCAGATTTACCTCTTTTTGTGACATAGGCAAAACAACTTTTTGGGCCCCCCTTCCCTATTAATATTTTAGGCCTAAGATTACCACCCAAGCAAACAAAAATATTTCTTAATCAGTGGAAACCATTATAGTGTTTTCTATGGCAATAAGCATTTGAAAGACCATTCCATTAATAGGCCCGGTGACGTGGCCACATAACCACTTCGGTAGTGCATTATTTCTCTAATAATTTGAATGACCTTGAGTCACAATCACACATCAATTGTTCAGATGATTTGTTTCAAGACATTTGACATGTTTCTGTCCAAAAATCTCGTGTGTGTTGAACCAGCTAATTTTTTACGCACCTCATCCCAAACCTTCCGTTACAAATTCCAAAACGTCATTTTAGAGCTAATAACCGAGGCTTGAGCCATTGATATGCAGGCTAACGCAGTTATTAATGCAGTCTAAAGCAATTATTAGAGAGAGAGAGAGGGGGAGAGAGATTAAGTGCATGTGAATAATTGCGTCTGTGCGTCTCTCAGCAGTATTCAGGAGCAGCGTCTACTAATAGCGAATCTTTAAGTTGAACTGCTTCAAGAACCTCGCTACTGAGAACCGCAAAACTATTTTATTGATAAAGTCACGGGGCAGCCGCAGCTCTGACAACCAGTTTCTGTCCGCGTCTCCGCGTGTGTGTGCAAGTGCGTGTCTGTATACTGTGTGTGCATCTGTGAGAGAGAACGCGAGAAAGAAAGCGTGATTTCCATACATAAAAAAGGTTGAAGACATGGAAATAGTTTGTCATTTTTACCCTATTGTTTGTTATATTTATTTGCTCAATGACTTCGGGGGTTTTGGTTCTTTTACTGTTGTAGATATCCCATAGTATAACAAAAATATTATATATCTCTTCATTGTGTTTGGGCCCCCCCTGGACGAGCAAGCATAGGCATGTGCCTAGAATGCCTATGCGTAAATCCGGCCCTGCTTATAAGCCAAAGTCACATGAATCCAGTACATTTAAGAACAAAATACTCTTTTAAATAAGAACAGGATGACGGTGATTTCTATCAGGTAACATACTAAATAATTAGGTTGTTGCTGAGAAGCTGTAATTTCTCAAGTCTTCCTCTAGGTGTCAGGATTGTCTCTTACATAAACCAGCTGCTGGTGACAGCAAAAAGACTGAGATTATCCACACACAATGTTCAGTTTGATGGATGTAGTATTTGTAGGTTTATGAGCTTTACAGGATTATAGAATGGCGGTGTTTGGCTCATCTGTGTGAGCTGAGAATGATTAGCACTCTCACACAGTAATGATTTTGAGAAGTTCAATATTCAGGTTTTTAAAGCATTGAGTCATGACGCTGGTATTGCACTTCTGCAATAAAGATTGAAAAAATTAGTCTATTATTCACTTTTTGGTCCCTTATTGTAAAATACGTAAATGCATAAATCAACAAAGTCTACATTTGTAATCATACAGATAGACAGTATTCTATACTTTTAAAGCATATTTTCCTGACCCATGCAAACAGCAAAATTGAAAACAGCTTCATTACACAACCTGTTTGTAATGCCAGCAGTGATAAACGGCACTAGAGATACAGCGGTTGTAAAATGTCTTCCCCATTTTTACTTCATGAACTTTTCTGGGTTTTATCTTAGATTTGATGTTTTCTTGAAGTGTTTTGTTGTTGTTTATTGGACAGATTTAAAGGTGTGCTGCAGAAATTTCTTGACAGGCTCTAAATATGAAATGCTAATTAAATATTTTTGAATCTCAAGATTTTTGAATGGTCTGTAGAATCAAAGTTTTTTTTTTAAAGGTCTTTAGGAACTTGAAATCATTGAGAGTTTTTATTTTTTTATTTTTGAAACCGGGAGCACTCGACAACAGATGTCAGCCATTAACAGCTAGTCGACATACAGTAAGAGATTTATTTACCGCAAAATTAATTGTTTTTTATAGCCCACAGCCCAAGAAGAGTCTTTTGAACTCCAGGAAGATCAAATAACCCCCAATAACCCAGGGTAATTCACTGTAAACCAGTTTTTCTCCGCCTTTTTGACCCTCCACATCTCCAAATTGTCCAAGATAGGTTAAGACGAATAAATGAATGAATCAATTTATTTTAGTTTTTACATTTTTTTAATTGCATTCGTTTTATAGATTATTTTACTATTATTGAAATTTCACTTTTTGATTATTTTTAGTATCATTAGTTTAGTATTTTACTATTATATTTCAGTATCATTTAAATTTAAAATTGATTATTTTATTTAACTTGCAGCCCTCTTGGAAGATGCTAAGACCTCCTATTTGGCTTCAGCCCTGGCTCCATGGTTGAGAACCACTGCCTTAATTTCCCCTTCCTCAGCTCTCTGATAATTGTGTCTGTATGACAGAATTTGCCAGATAGTTTCTAAGACAAATGCATTGTCTAGTAACACTAACAAGCTTGGCCGGCTGATTCATTATTCTTTGGATGAATGTATTTATACAGGCCTGATCTTTGTCTCAGACTGTTACTATGGTAATGCAGAGTGGCACAAAGAGATTGAGGTCATAGAAAAGGACATGCTGCAGTGTAGCTTATAAGAAGTAGCCACAGTAGAATTTTGCTTATGAACATCTCTCAGCGAGGATTCTTCTTTCATTCCTGAGTACAGTACTGGGATTTGAACTAGTTCACTGACACACATCTGTTATCAGCAGGCTGCTGTTTCAAACACATGACTGATGTTTCAAAGTCTTCATAATGAACGTCCTAGCAAATACCATACTTTTTGATTAAAACATGACCCTCATTAATAACAGCATAATGAGACTAGATAAATTGTGAGTGATGCAAGAGTTGATAAACTTGTTAGGGTGTTGCTAATTTGTTCAAAGTGGCTTTAGGGCATTGCTAGGTTGTTGCTAGGGTGTTGTGGGTAATTTCCAGGGTGCTGCTATAGTGTTCTGAATTTATTGTGTTTTTGCTCGCTTGCTTGTTTGTAAAAGTGTTTAGAGCTTTTTTGGAGGTGTTTTTTTGTTTTGTTTTGTTTTTTTGTTCCTAGGGTGTTGTGTGTGGTTTTTAGGGCACTGCTTTGGTGCTCTGCTTTCTTTCTTGTTTCTTTCTTTCTTTGTTTCTTTCTTTTTGTTGTTGTTGCAAACGTGTTTAGAACTTTTTTGAGGGTGTTTTTTTTGTTACAAATGTATTTAGACCTTTTTTGGGAGTGTCTTTGTTTTGATATTATAATTTTTTGTTGTTACAAAGGTGTTTAGAGCTTTTTTGGGTGGTTTTGTTTTATTTTGTTTTTGTTTATGTTGTGTTGCAAAAGTGTTTAGAGTTTGTTTTCTCTTTTTTTTCTTTGTTACAAAAGTCTTTTTATTTATTTATTCATTCATTTATTTATAATGTTCAGAGTGTTTTTTATTTTATTTTTAGTGTTGTTATGCTAGAGTGTTCTGAGTGTTTGCTAGGGCATTGCTACATTTGTTGGTTACTAGTAGGTAGTAACTTACAGGTCCAAGTTAAAAGAATCTAGATTTTTATGATCTTCTGGTGTCTAGATATAGCATCAGCCTATTTTTATTGCATGGCAGGTGGTAATCATAAACCTTTTCACCTTGAAATGTACTAGTAGCACACTTCTCAACAAGCTGCGCAATCTGAGCACAAATGATATGCAAGTTACTCACCCGGGTTTAATAGTTAGGGTTAGGGAGTTGTTCAAATCATATATGAGCAACAGTAATTGTGATGTTTGGTTTAACAAGCACCATAATAATGAGTCCTTGGTTTACCCTGGAGAATGTTCCTTAAACACTTCATACTACAGTTCAGAAATGCTCAGTCAGGTTTTTTTTTTTCTTCCTTTAATGATTCGTTTATCACTGGACCATTCAGGACTTTGTGCTCCAGGTTGCATGACATCTCATTTGCTTCCCGCTGTGGGCACAATGTCAGACTAATGAAAATCCCATGGGGTAGCAATGGAGGAGATTAACCGCTAATTTGCTTCTTTTGTCACAAGCAATAATTTTGCCCTGTTGTACAAAGGTTCATTGATTGGGGTCGGGTAAATTCTCCTGCCACAGATTAAAGAGAGAAACCTCATCTGAATGGTTAACGCTCAGAGCAAGCAGAACCTACGCTTGTCTGAATGAGACATTTGGACGAAGGACATATAATGAGGAATGATGCTAATGACAGAATGAGAGATATGGTTTCTTAATGAAATGAACAAGCACACTAAAATTGAGAGGTATTAAACCAGATATTAAACACATTTATCATGAGGGTCATCGTGAGGATTCTTACATGAGCAGCCATTCAAGATCATGTCCTCAACCTGTGTTCTGTAAATTAAAGCATTGTGTTTATGCCTTGTTTATTTTTAGAGATCTCAGAAAGAGCCATGGTTTCTTTTTGGTTTAAAGGGATGGCTCACCTAAAAATTAAAATTGTAATATCATTCCAAACTTCTATGACTGACTTTTGTCTGTGAAAAGAAGATATATTTCTAAAAATATTCCATGAGTTTTTGTCTACACAATGAAAGTCAGTGTGGTCCAATAATATTTATATGGGGGGAAAAAAGTTAAATTTTTAAAAAGATTTTGTGCTCCACAGAAATGTATACAGTTTTAGAATAAGTAAACAAGGACAGCATTTCAAATCTAATTTATTCGTAAAACATTTTTAATACTACACAAAATGTATACCACCCAATGTTCGTTTTTGTGTTTAACTATTCCCTTAAATTTTAGAGAACTTTTAACATAAGGACTATGTTTTGTAGTGAATAATGACAGTTCTATTAAATGAACAGTTTGCTCAAAAAAAAAAAAAATATTATTATTATTATTAACAGCTGCCTATCATTGTAGTTTACTCTGCAACTGTTAAACTACCTGAGATAGTTTTTTTTTACAAGATGGCAGTGACGCAATTATTGTATGATTAATATTGTAATTATGTTACTATGCTAATTACATAAATAAACTACAGACCTGAAATTACACTAATGATTGATTACACATACCCCTACTGCATTCTCGTAATTAGTACTTGGGTACTTTATCTACATAAAGAGCCATTCATGGTCAACACGCTTGTAGAAAATATAAGAAAACTCTAGCTTGATGGAGTGAAAGTGCTCACAGCATCTGGTATTTTATGCAAATAGGATCACTAGGTGCATTTGTGTTTCCTACCGCTGAGCTTATGAACTCATTTCTCTGCTTACCAGTAATTACACATGAAACCTTCAATCTGCTGACCTCAGAGCAACATATTATGCATTCATTAAAATATTTTCTTTCGTCTTGATGAACAGAATCAGCATTCATGAATACACTAATGCTGCTTTCTCTCACCTGCACCGTCGGTGTTTAATGCACGCTCCGAGCTGGTTGAATGTATGGGCCTGTGTTCTGACTGGGGGCGTCACCATTATAATCAGAGGTTGTAATACACAGTCAAACCTCTGTTCGTTAGAAAGCAATCAATGGCAAAATTAAAAAATAATAAGAGCAGCAGGGAGGAGTAGGCCATGATTAAATGACACACCGTCCTCTGATTGGCTGGAGTTGAACATATATTTTATGTGTTTTTTGTTTCAAGGACAAATTTGCTTGAATTCTATTGACGGCATTTGTGGCAGGTGACCATTTTTTTCTCCATACAACAGTAGTTCCAAGACTAAATGGACGATACAAACTTCACAGCTCAAATAACATATTAATTGTGTCAGCATTTTAGCACTCCTAGTTTCGTCATTCCAAAATCAACAGGTTTTTTGAATGCGTATTTGGTTAATTTGCTTGAAATAAGGTATGTGGTTAAAGGAATAGTTTTCCCAGAAATGAAAATTTGCTAAACATTTACTCACCCTCAGGTCATCCAAGATGTAAATGAGTTTATTTTTTCATCGAAATGTAGCATGTCACTTGCTCACCAATGGATCGTCTGCAGTGAATGGGTGCCGTCAGAATTAGAGTCCAAACATCACTTTGCCCAGAACAGAACCATACCGCCAAACCAAACTTTATGCTAAGTATCTGTTATTTTGACGATAGTGGTCCTGACAGAAACAACATTTAGTGATTAAAAACCTCCCAGTAATCCACAAGTAGCTAATCAAGTCCATCAAATAATGTCTTGTGCAGCAAAAATCTGTGCATTTGTAAGAAATGAAGATGTTTTTAACTTAAAACCGCTATTTCTTGTTTAAATGTGTCCATAATCCATAATGCTTCCCTCTGTGAAAAGCTGGTTAATCCCCTGTTGTCTTCTCATATCAAATTCCACTGATGTACAGTATTTGTTTAGAACAGTATTTAGTTTGTGAATGGTGCTTGATTTGTGCATATTTCTCTCCTGATTGGGGGGTTATTATTGCTGTTCTCCCTGCTCATTCATGACAGGCTGCATGGATGGGCAGGGAGGTTTTTTTGCCCAGAACAGAACCATACCGCCAAACCAAACTTTATGCTAAGTATCTATCATTTTGACGATAGTGGTCCTGACAGAAATTAAGCTTTAGCGTTAGTTCTGGCAGGTCACGTGAGTCAAGCTTGCATCAGCTGATTCTCAGCTGATCACATCTACCTATAGGAATACGACACCTATCGCGGCATTCCTATATAAGCTGTATTCAGTATTATTCAGCAGCTTTTCAGCTTGCTTCGGAGCAAATTACCCTCCTCCATCCCCAGCTCCACCTTTCGCCACAGTCAGGACTTCGCTTTCTGATATTCCTTGCTAATCAGACTCCTTTATCTTGAATAAAGTGTTACACTTAAATATCATTGAGTACATTAATGATATCTGCCTTGTTCTGTTCTGTTAACCCTGGGGGGGTTATTATTGCTGCTCTCCCTGCTCATTCATGACAGGCTGCATGGATGGGCAGGGAGGTTTTTTGCCCAGAACAGAACCATACCGCCAAACCAAACTTTATGCTAAGTATCTGTCATTTTGACGATAGTGGTCCTGACAGAAACAACATTTAGTGATTAAAAACCTCACAGTAATCCACAAGTAGCTAATCAAGTCCATCAAATAATGTCTTGTGCAGCAAAAATCTGTGCATTTGTAAGAAATGAAGATGTTTTTAACTTAAAACCGCTATTTCTTGTTTAAATGTGTCCATAATAATGCTTCCCTCTGTGAAAAGCTGGTTAATCCCCTGTTGTCTTCTCATATCAAATTCCACTGATGTACAGTATTTGTTTAGAACAGTATTTAGTTTGTGAATGGTGCTTGATTTGTGCATATTTCTCTCCTGATTCAGACAAGATGATTTTTTCATCAGCGAAAGCAATATTATGAACTATTCCTTTACAAGCTCAAGATCATGTAATAGCCCCTTGTGTGCGTGTTTTTTAAGCTTTTACTTCTCTAGAAAAAAGCAGCTACTAGCAGTAGATAAATGGGACTACAAAGGTTTTCTAAGACATTAAATGTCATCACACACTGAACAGTTAAACTCATCTAGTCCGCATTCATAGCCTTGTTGTATGTATAATCACTCTCTTGCAAACTCAAAACTCAGGGAAATAAAGACTGGAATAATTGTCGGAAGCTTATTGATGGTGACATTGAACGCGACCATGGTGGTGTTCTTTTGATAGCTTATGTTTAGCTTTTTACTTGTGGCCATTGTAGCTAGGCTTCAGAATCCACAAAAGTTGTGCTCATTTGTGAGGATTGAACAAAATGAAGATTATCATGTTGAACTCAGACCATTGATTTAAATCAGATTTACTTCAAATCGGATCACAACTGGACACAGACAGCAGACTTTGTAGCGTGGTGTCCTTTTTATACCCTGTGCCACAACTGTTAAAAAGTAACAACAAAGAAAATTGTTCTCTGTTGGATAGCCTGTTTTGCATGCAAATGTCACCATAACAGAACTGTCAAATGTGCAGCTAATGTGTGCCATTTAGCTTGCACAGTGAAGGAAAACCAGTCTGAATAATTAACAAGCACATGATTTCTAAATGGGGCCATGCATTTTAAACAAAGGACATTTTTCCTTAGTGAGCACTGAGATAATTGATAAATGCAAGAGAAAGTAAAATTACAGCTGGAGTCCAAATGGGAGCTTAACTATACTGTGCGCATGCGTGGTGTGAGTCTGTGCAGTGTTGACACAGAGTGAGAGAAACCGCACACAGGTTAACGTGAGTATGATGTAAGGTCATATAAATAGAAAAATGAAAGCTTGCTCACAGGCATTTGATTTATGCTGACTAAAGTTAACCTTCATTTGCTGACTGGCTGCTGTTAGGCTGAAGTTCAGGGATAAAGCTGTGAGATTAAACATACTGCTGAGGATAGACCTGACAGATTTGGACATTGTGCTTCTGGGCACGTTATTATGATGGCTGAAAACAGGCTCAGGACTGACTGCACACTGCAGGGGGAGAAAAATGATTTAGTTTGAGCTAGTTACACCATGTCTTGTTCATTTAAAAGAAGAGAACTGTACTTGTGTTTTAGGGGCTCAAATGATGTGCATCTTTATACTAAGGTTTAGATTTGGCTTGTTATCACTATCCAGTTAAACCATGTTGATCAGTGTTGTAACTACTGTACATAGTCTGCAGGCCAAAACCTTTTTTTCCATTGATGGCTATATGTTTATTTATATTTCCATAAATGTTTACATTTATTTTTTAATATTGCACTTTAACTGTTTTTTTATTTTTATTATAATTTTATTGATCTATAATTTGTTTTCTTAAATTTCTCACTCACTAAGGAAGATATTTAGCTAAAAGTCGCAAAGAATCATGTAGCGACACTTAAAGCATACTACATCACCATAATTTTTACTGAAAGGTTATGACATAAGGTAAAAAAAGGAATGAATTGTTCACGATGAGGATTATAAAATGCATTTAGAAAGTAGACTGAATTTTCATGTCATGCCATCATTAAAAAGCATATTTAAAAATCATATGCATGGAAGTTAATTACGCCAGTTAGTAATATTCACTTACGCCAGTTAGTAATATTCACTTATTTGAAATACCATGCATTTAATCACCTGTAATGAAACTTAAAATCGTAAACTAGTCTTTTATCTTAAAATATGTGATATTTTTATATATGTTTTGAATATGTGAACATTTTTTTAAAAAAGTGATTAAATATTGGATCAAATTACGTACAATTCAGTCTTTTGTCATTGCAAGCAAAGACATCATGGCTCAGGAAAATATTGCAATGTATAATGAAAAATAGGAGAGTGTTTAGATTTAGTGCTGTTTTCGTGCAAATTTGTGTTTTAGGAGAAAATAAAGCAACATGGTGTCATTGTACCCTATCATCTGTATGAACTGGTTTTATACACGTCAAAAAATAGAAACGTCACTTAATATCCCACAGGATCAAGTCAGGTTAAAATAGCTCCTTAAGGTAACAATTTTTCAGTTTCTGCTCTGTATAAAGGAGGCAGAATCCTAAAGAATGGACAAACTATGAGAAGTGCAAGTTGAGATGTTATTTTGCATTCAAAGAAGACAAGTGCTCTGTCAGAGTGTGTGTGTGTTTGCAAAGCACCTTCAGCAGAAGCACCTTTGATGTTCGGGAAAGAGCCGTCAGAGTAAATGACGTGCTGGGCTGAAACAAATCAAGTCCTGATGCAAAACGAGCCCTAAAGCCGTACAATCTGACAGGAGAACAAGCTGCACGCGGGTCTAAGATAAGAATGGCTTTCTCTCTGTTTTGTCACTGCAAATTCATATTCATATATCTGGAAATACTGCCTTCAGTGTACGGCTGGGTCTGTACACTGGTTAAAAAGTATTTAAAAATGCATGTTTAAACACTTTTTAAACAAACTTGTATCCACAGGGGAAACAAAAACAAAAAAAATGTAAACTAAATATTATAATGTAAATGCATATGCATAAAGGGAATTTTGATGACTGATAAGTCTTAACATTTGTCTCATACTTCAGATACGGTGGGTGTTGCTTCTACATAGAGTTTAATGATAAATGATAAACTACACTCAGAGTGATCAAGTAAACCGCTTAACTCACAGAGAACATCTTGTTTATATCTCTGGGAGTCATTAATATAGTTTATGGTTGAATGTAATGAGTATTCACCCACAGAACAACACCCACGCCAGTAATGCATCCAAATGGAAAACATCATACGGTGTTATATCATGATGAATCAATTTACGTCATATTTTGACATGAAAATGCTTTATGTACTATACAAAAACATTAATTTCAATTCCTTCATATTTTTGGAAGGCTGAAATGTTCCCATTGGAACGCTAACAAATAAATTAGCTAAATTAAGTTTTATTCAAGTCAGTATTTTAGTATCTTTGATTTTTTTGTTAATATTTTGAATTATTTAATTTTTATATTTTCTGTTTTCACTTAAATTTAAAGTTTTATTTAGTTATTTTTGTAATTGTAGTTTTCTTTATCTAAATATAGTTTTAAACATTTTTTATTTTAGTACTTCAAGTTAAAGTTTATTTTATTTAAGTTCACTTTTTTGTTTTTAAATAATTAAGCCTTTTTTTTAATGGGTTAATAACCCTGATGATAACCGTGATTCAAGTCATATAAATTATTTATTATTATTATTAGATAAACTTGAATATATTAGGATGATTAAATTTAATTTTTAAGGGTCAGGCCAGGTAAAAATCATTCCTTAGGGTACTGCACATTTTGACTTATTTTTTACAGAGTAATATGAAATCCTTCTAGGAATTGAGGGCACACAGCATGAAGAAAGTAAAAGAAATTCAGAGTAGAAAAACGTCACAGAGAAATGTTTTCTCAACGGAGAGCTCTCAAAACAGAGCGTTAAGTTTGAGATAGTGGCTCTGACAGAGGGAAAACAGGAAGACATATCAAAGGTCTCTGTATCTAGTTCACTCCTGGGTGCTTCAGAAATGGTGCACATCTCTACATGAAAGGAACATAGCAGTCTGGTTTATTTTATCACTTGCCTTTAAAACAATGTTTTGTCTGGAATTTCATACACAACATAAAATTAACTGTCATGCTGCTGCTTTACTGTTTGAACAGAAGGGCTTGCGACTTTTTTGCTAAAATTACAGGTATCTCACTGAGTGAACGAAGACTATATTAACTATGTTCTCAAAGTTTTAATTGTAAAACTGTTGTTTCTAGTGGTTATTGGGTTGCTGCAAATGTTTTTTTTCAGTTTTCTGTTTTTTTTTTCATCTATTTCTTATATTGCATACTTGCGTGCTCTGATACAAACTTTCTCTTTTCTTTTTTCAGTCTAATTAGGCTGAGATTATCAACAATGAGCTGCAAAATGAAGCGGTCTTCACTCAAAACTGATAAAAAATATCTTCACCCAAAAATCGTCATTTACTAACCCTTAAAGGGATAGTTCCCCCAAAAATGAAAGTTCTACCATTAATTACTCACCCTCATGGCGTTCCAAACCTGTAACATCTTCGTTCATCTGCAGAACACAAGATAAGATATTTTTGATGAAATCCGAGAGCTTTCTTACCCATAGACAGCAACAGAGCTACCACGTTCAAGGCCCAGAAAGATAGTAAGGACATTGTGAAAATGGTGATACCTCTCGATAATGGAGGACGACGTGGAAGATAAGAATTGTTGAATAAAGTTGTTATTTTTGTTTTCTTTGTGCACAAAAAGTGTTCTCGTAGCTTCATAACATTACGGTTGAATCTTACCAATGTCCTTGCTACCTCTCTGGGTCTGAGATCATTTCAGTTGCATTGCTGTCTATGTAGGGTCAGAAAACTCTTTTGATTTCATCAAAAATATCTTCATTTGTGGTCTGAAGATGAATGATGGTCTTACAGGTTTGAAATGACATGAGGTAATTAATGACAGAATTTTCATTTTTGGGTGAACTATGCCTTGAAGTTGTTCCAAACGTGTGTGATTTTCTTTCCTCTGTGTTTATAGGAAAATACATTTTGAACAATTTTGGGTCTAAACATAATTTGAGCCCAATGACTTTCACATATATGGCCAAAAAAAAAAAAAAGAAGGGACATTTCTATACTTCATGTGATAATTACAGATTAGGGTGACCTTGATTTCACCAAGTACAACATGTTCCTGGATCAACATCCTTGTTGATCCAGGAACAACATTCATATCAACCAATCAGAATTGAGGGATAACTTTTCAGGAAATATCTGTTTTAGGCTTACGATCAGGGTTAGGTGCTTCTCCACCCTTGTTAATCAGTTATCATTTCACACTGTTCCCTTTCAGTCGGTCACTCTCGACGTCACGTCGGAGGACCGACGAAATTGGGATCTCGCTTAGAGGGACCAATCTACTTTGAGTGTAAACTAAACGAGCCAATGCACATTGGCATGCGTTTATTGCATCCAGCTGCTGCTGATCACAGCGTGAGTATAAGTAGGCAGCAGGTGCAGCTCATATTCAGCTTTTCGCTGAGGAGCCGAGCGATCACATCATTCTGCTCCTGACTACTCTACTGAGAGAAAAGACTGAACGAGTTCAGCGCGCTCTTGGAGAGCTCTTCGTGTTGGTGGACGGTGCTTCAGCGGTGGTGGTTTCCCGTGTCGAGTGGGTTGCACACATTAGGCTGCCCTACCCCCTGTTGGTGTTGCAGATGATCATCTCCCCTGTGCGCCTCAGCACGCTAAAAGAGCTTTTTCCCCTAAAAGAGCAATTTCGGGTGCGTCTTTTTAAAGACGACGTTGCTTGGCAAACTTGACGTTACGTCTTTATAAAGACGATGTGGGTCTTGCTATAGACAACGTATCACCCGGGCGTTCTGGATGCGGTCGTTACCTGGCGCTGGGTGATGGTCACGATCGCTGCCTCTCGTGCCTGGGCATGAAGCACGCTGAGGTGGCTTTCGTGGATGGTTCATGCTCCCATTGCGGGGGTATGACCATCTCGGAGTTGCGGACCAGACTCCGTTACCTGCAAAGGGGCGGAGTGCCCGTGCCACTGCCTAGATCTGGGGTTCCCTCTGGTGGCAGCCGGGGGCGTCCTTTTTCTGGCGGTGGGCGGACTGGTCTTACGGTCACGGTGAGGAATTCCCCTCCGGGGATGCCCAAGCCCGCCGGCACTTCGAAACCAGCGGAGCTCTCAAAAAGAGCAGGCTGGACCCTCCCGGGGGGTACCACCTGTTTCTTCCGAGGCTCCCCCCGACGATCGGATGTCGACTGCAGCATCGGAGGGTGAGCCAGAGCTTTCTGGAGAGGAAGACTCGGCTGCGCTGCTCTCCTCCGGGACCGTAGCAATGCCTGGATCGGATCCAGAAATAATGGCTATGCTTTCCCGGGCCACCGTAGGGGTAGGGCTCGAGTGAAGACTTTCACCGTGTCCCGAGCCCTCAAGGTTGCACGATTGGTTCCCGGGGCGGTCCGCGCTGGTTCGCAGCGCCCCGCCTCGGTGCCTTTCTTCCCGGAGGTGCATGAGGAGCTCAACAGGTCGTGGACGGCACCTTTTTACTGCCAGAAACTGATTTGCTGGATCCTCCTCCCTCACCACCCTCGATGGTGGGGCAGTCAGGGGGTTACAAGGGTCCCCCCGGTGGAGCGGTCGGTTGCGATGCAGTTGTGTCCTAATACCGCCTCCAACCGGCAGGGAGAACCGTGCCTCCTCTCCCGGGTCTGTAGGTACTCGGCTGGCCAGCGATGCCTATACGACCGGTGGAGAAGCTGCCTCCGCCTTACACGCTACGGCGTGATTGCAAGTGCACCAGGCCAAGGCACTGAGGGACTTGCACGAGGGTGGTCACGACCTGGAAGTTCAGAGAGAACTCCGCACCGCGGCGGACCTCGCGCCACGAGCGACGAAGGTTACGGCGCGGTCTCTGGGTCGTGCCATGTCCACTATGGTGGTCCAGGAGCGCCAAATCTGGCTGTGACTGGCTGACATGCGCGAGACGGACAAGACACGATTCTTGAACGCCCCCGTGTCCCAGGCCGGCCTGTCGGCGACACGGTGGAGAACGTGCCCAGCGGTTCTCCGCTGACCAGAGCAGACTGAGGCCATCAGGTACATCCTGCCGGTGTGCAGCTGCTGCCGTCGCCGAGGGCGGCCCCCCTGCCACCGACAAACAAGAGCAGAGCTCCTGCGGCCTCAAGCAA
>NW_015505476.1:1115305-1121625 GCF_001515645.1 Sinocyclocheilus grahami | reverse complement strand
TGAATATGCGCTGCACCTGCTGCCTAGTTATACTCACGCTGTGATCAGCAGCAGCTGGATGCAATAATCGCATGCCAATGTGCATTGGCTCGTTTAGATTACACTCGAAGTAGATTGGTCCCTCTAAGCGAGATCCCAATTTCGTCGGTCTTCCGACGTGACGTCTTCAGGGAACGAGGGTTACATACGTAACCGAGACGTTTTTAGGAATAAATTATGGGTAGGGTTAGGTTTAGGGGTAGGGATTGGGTTAAGTCTATATTTTTGGACAGTTATGTTGATCCAGGATCAACAAATGATGGTGATCCAGGAACATGTCTTACTTGGCAAAATCACGGCGACCTACAGATTAGGCTGTTCTGATTGTTTACTTGCAAGGTAGAGGGAAATTGCATTCAGGGTAAATGTCTAGAATGACATCAGAAGCAGTAAAAACAGAGAGAGTGGAGAAGCAGCAATCACGCTCTGATTGGTCTACCGAGCATTCAGAACAAGACATCTTGTGTTCAAAGGTGTGACGTTTTGAAGTAAACTGTAGATCATATTTTGAAAACTATTTGAAGGCACTGCTGGGGTTTCAGAATTGTTTCTTGGCCATTTCTTTCTTTAGCAGCTGCTTAGCAACACCCTAGCAACACCCTAACATTTTCAGAGGGGTTGCAGGGGTGTTGCTATGCAGTTTCTTCCTGGTCCAATTCTAACTGGTCCAAAAATTGGTTTACATAGTAGGTCAGTCAAAATGACAGGAAATTACAGTACTACACTGTAAAAAATAAAAAGCTGAGAAAACTTAAAAGTTTAAGGCAATGTAGCTAATCAGCTCATGGGGAAATATGAATAATTAACCATAACTAGTTATAATTAACTATTCATATTTTAGATCCACTGTAGATATTTAGCTGACCACTCAGGGTCAACCGTCTTGTCAATTCTAAGAACGTTAATTTCCTGGTTAAAGGAAATAACTTTCTTACTGTACAATTCTATAAGTTTGTAACGTAAATCTGCATGATTATTGACTCCGGTTATGAGTAAACAATGAACACGTCAAGTGTGATACAAGTAAGGTTTTATTAACTACATAAACACTTAAACTAGTCTAACATACTACATAAACACATTAAGCCGGTCTAACATACACATACACACACACACACACACACATACAGTTGGTATAGGAAAGGGTTAAAGTTTAACTCAGCATATGATACTTAATGCATCAATTAAATCGACTAAGTTTGATACTTGCGTATGTCTGAAAAAGATTCCTGATGCAATCTTAAGGTCCCAAGATCTTGCTGAAGTTGGTTGATGAGAAAGAGCTAGTTTGAGTCAGAATCACTTGATGAATGAAAAGGACTAGGCCGGAGCCTGGCACGAGCTTTGGTATCCTGGAGCGTTTCTCACATCTTCATCTTAGCATCTCACTGAACCACCGAACAGGGGCGGGTCACATGGAGTGTGGCCTTTTAAAGCCTGCAGAGATTCACGCCTCTCAAGATTGGTTCGTCCAATGAGGAAGGCTGAAATCCCAAGCGGGAGGTTGGACATACTGAGGATTTTTATGAGTCTTTGTCTGTAAGCATGGTATTTTGCATATGTAATTCACTTGGGTGTTGATGCAGAAATTAGTAATGATTCTTAGAACATCCATATGTTGCAGAGGTATCAGCATGTAATATGCACTCTCAGTTAGATCATCCGAAGACGAATTCATAGATACTAGACATGGTAGAGTTACTTATATGAATGAGTGGTTTATCGTAAGCATGAATAACAATAGTCTATAATACAACAGATTAAATACAACACAGCAATAATATACACAATGGCCTGAAGAAAATGGGTGTTCATTCAAAGAAGGTTTTCCTATGAATTAATTAGTAGAAAAGTCAGTTTCTCCTGTGCATTTGTGCCTTTCTTATGAGGAAAATGAGGGAGTTTATCCCCTGCATTCCTTTTAGGCCATAAAACCAGTGATATCAGCATTGGTTACCATGGAACCAGAGGCCTGTTCTGCCTTTCTGAGGTGTTAGGTGCATTTCGGGGGAAGGGTCCATAGACCCTCGTAATTGGCCATTTGGTTAGGTGATGGGGAGTTCGATATTATTTGTTAAATATAACAAAAAGTTGTGTGTCTGATTGGTCCAAATGCTACAGCAACCAGCTTCATCAGGTTTTTGAGTTCTCAACTTCTTGTTGTATAAACTGAAAACAACAAGTTGAGAAAACTCAAAAATCTGCTGAAGCTGGTTGCCTTAAACTTAAGTGTTCTCAACTTTTTCTTTTTTTTTTACAGTGTAGGGTGTTGCCATGGAGATGCTAAAGTGTTCAGAGTGGTTTCTAGGGTGCTTCTGTGTAGATAAGTGTTCAGAGTGGTTGCTAGGGTGTTGCTGGGCAGTAAATCATGATGACAGGAAAAAAGTGAAGAGGAAAGATATAGGGAGCCATAAAAAGAGGGTAGAGGAACAGAGATGAGACCATTTTGATGAGAGAAGTATACTGATCAAATAAATATTCAGTGTTGCGATGTTTGCGGGATCTGATAATGGATTGAATGGAATTTCCCCCAGCACACTGTATTTTGTATTACTGTTCATATTTTTAATAAAACCACACACAGTTGATGCACTTAAAAACAACAAACCCTGACTTGTGAGAGAAACAAACAGTGTGAGTGGCATCTGTGAAGGCATGTGATGCCCTGCGTTGCGCCTGCTGCCAGCACTGGATTCATCTACTGAAATATGCGTCTGTGTGCCAAGACCCTTTGCTTGCCAGGAGACTGGATTTTTTTTTTTTACAGCCCTGTCCATTCTGCCGATTGTAATTTTATTTCCAAATAAAAAAAGGAAAAATAAATCTAGCTTTGTCTTTGTAATTAAACAACATAATTTAACAGTTTAATGTCATTTTGGATAATTTAACTACCTTTTACAGCATACAGTAGCATTTGCATACAGTAGCATCTTCCCTGTACTTAAAGATAATAAAGACTCAGTATTTGACTCAGCTGCAAGATTAATGGTTCTGATTACCTATATACCACCTTTAAGTATTGCATTATAAATAAATTATACATATAATAATCACATATTATAGTAATACTGATAATAGTGATATTAATATACTATATATATATATATATATATATATATATATTATTTGTTCTCTAATAAAATGAAACCAATGAGAATAATATATTGTCAGTGCATTATATATGTACTGCTGTGCCCTTTAGAAAATATTCGGGCCAAAAGTGGAAGCTATTAATAATGTTATAGGGTACAGAGAGGGAGCAGTTGTTGTTGGGCTCTATATATCTTGTCTCAGGTCAGACTGGAGTCAGCGAGCCCACCCTCTGAGCTCAGAATCGGACTTGCGCTGGTCCATGCCACGCTGCTAAGAAACTTTACCCTGCAGATGCAGTTAATCATAGTGAAGGTTTAATTGGAGATAACCAGCCAAAAAAAGAACCTGTTTTCAACCACTAAATCCTGAATATTGCTGAGGTCCCATGACTGTCCTGTAAGAGAAAAGTGATTACTCGAATGCTGAGAACTTCTCTTGTTGCTATATTTATATTGTTTCTTTTGAATAAATCATTCTGCTAGGGAGTGGTTTTGGCACAGAACCACACGTTCTAATGTTAAAAATAAAGTACATTTCTAGTTCACTTGCATTTTTTTTGGCTTAACCTCCAAGTAAATATAAGCTCAACCATGTTACCCATCACTCATTTTTAATGAATAGTAAATGTTAGTTGGTAACACTTTACAGTAAGTTTCTTTAATCAATAATGTATCATGAACTAACAATTTTACAGCGTTTTTCATAATCTATTAAGACCATAGATGCTGTAAATGTATTATTGATTGTTATTATTTTGTTATTGCATTAACTATTGTTAACATATATAGCCTTTAGATTTTTATTTCATGTTTATTGCCAAAACTATATTTAGACTTTATTTAGATGTCCAACATTTGCAAACCATATGAAATGATGCCTTTTCAGGCCTTAATTTGCACCGTATTTGTGGAAAGCATCAGATGCATACTTGTTTGGAGTATGTAGTAAAGCTTTCATGATTTAAGCTCTCTTGAGTTGCACTTTGCTGGCTGCCATCGCAGTTTCACTTTCTTCTGAGAAGGATCTTTTCTTTCCCTTCAATAATTCAGCTCCATTCCACACCACAAAAGCTGCGGAGGCCAGACACAGAACCAAAGCTGATTGGAAATGATGAAAAACAGGTTGTTCATTTGGCGCATGAGAATCTCTTTTCTTGAACCATGTTTCATTCATTTTGAATGTAATGAAATGTTACATGCCAGAATAATAAATCAAAAAATGTATACACAATTTTAGCAAGGAGGAAAGGAAGGCAGCTCAGAAATGTGCTAGATATGCTCAGAATACCTTAACAACCACACATAGGCAAGCACCACGCACAATATTCATTTGGAAATGTAGAAATCTAGTTGATAAATATTGCATACTGGACCAGCTGATGCTTTGGCTCACATACTCCTCTTGGAGAGCGATGTTGGGCTGGTAATCAGGATTAATTGATTCTCTGGGGTTTCTGAGAAGCAGGGAAGTCCTCCCACCATGTCATTGCTGTTTATGATTTATTCATTACTTTTGAGGAACTGTGTCATGCTGCAATCTGAGGCACATTTCAAAATGTTCAAATTAGTAGCTCAGCAGCTACTGACCTCAATTACCTGACCTGAGGGGCCAGAATCTTTAGATGATATGAGTCACAACGGTACTTTCATATCTGAAAACCAATAAAAACTACAAAAATACATTAAATAATGTTTTGCTTCTAGCATCTTACTTTATTACCAGCGGTAGAGTTACCACACGACTTCCTCCTGTTACAAAAACATTTTTTAAAACTGTGACACGGAAGAAATAACATCCTTTGGACTCGGTGTACAGTAGGACAAGCAAATCTCTTTTTTTTTCCCACAGTTTTTCCACAAATTATACATTGCTTTCCCAAGCTCAGCCATTCAACCCTTTTAGCCAAATTTTTGTTAAAGAATTATTAAACTTTATTTTATTTTTTATTTTTTAATTTTTTATTTTATTTTTGCACAGTTGTATTCCCTGAAAACTTGGAGGACATAAAATGCAAATTTTGAAACCATGAATCCAGTTAAAAATATCCAAGGATTTGCATAGAGGTCGAAGAAGGCAGTGACACCTCAAAATTGAATTACCCTCAAGATTTTCTCGCTGAGATCTTTCTTTCAGACTTTGACACCTGAGGGATTTTTTTTTTCCACAGGAGAATATTTCATTAAAATTCATGATGTCGCTGTATATGATGGGGCAGCCAGCTTCGATCTCATCAGACAGATGAGTCTCTGTGTGTTTCCATGATGCTCAGATACTTGTCCTCGCAGGAAGAGCATGTTGCATCTCATTTGATCACAATTCTTTAATTTATTTTTAAACAGTGTTTGAAATTGACAAAATTGCTAATTTCTTACTAATCTGTTTCATCTGATTTTCTAAAACCTACTGATAATTGCTTATCAAGTATAGCCTACTGTACATTCGGCTGTATGTAAAGGACGTTCATACTGACAGCTATTTGTAGTGACAAAGCAGCTGAAAGTCATTCATTTATAATGATGCATGGGTAACCGTGTCAGGAATCATCTGTAATTTCATACATTATTCATACATTCATAATCATTTTATACACATTCAATACAATACATTCAAACACCTTCTCATCTAAAATGTTTTAGCAGAAATAAAACTACTGTATTTGTTGTCAAAATATAATGACATTTTAGTTTTTAGCAATATATACCATTTCTGATTTTGTTTTGGCTGTTGTAACCTCCTAAGCTTTGAGGAGGAACTTGGCCTCATTCTTTGTTTAGTTTTCATTTTTTGGCTTTTGACATCATTTAGTGGCATAAAAGAGAGATACAGTACATGACTCTGCGGTGGGATTTAACACATCTAGTGAATTACAATTAGCAGTGAACTTAGCACTGCCCTGTGTCAAGATCTGGACAGGTATGTGTGACCCACTGTGCCTGAGAAGAATGTTTAAGAATATTTAGGCAAAAAGACTGATCATTTACTTATGGGCAGGCCCGGAAAGAATCAGTATAATTTTGGGGGATTTTCTACAAATTTTGAAGGGAAATCTACTAAATGAATTGAAATATGTTGAATGAAGCGGAGAGTAGAGGATACTGAGGGCAATTACGTCCTTCCTTCGATTATTCCTTCATTATTTCCTTTGTTATAATTTTCATAATTTACTCACACGATATTACAAATCTAAC
>NW_015505476.1:1111065-1113391 GCF_001515645.1 Sinocyclocheilus grahami | reverse complement strand
TTCTGTGTGAACGGCTTGGTTTCAGTTTTGACGTAAACAAGATCTTCTTTTTGTATCTATTTGTAATTAACAACTCAGCAGCGCCGCATCTAGTGGCTTCAACTGGATAGGCTAACAAAAACATTAAAGTGCAATGACACTTACATCATCATCGCATCTCGTGTGCCACTGATAAGGCTGCCTTCTTAACGCACATTCAAAAAAAATTCTAATTTCGAATATTCGTCGAATTTAAAATAAAAATCCACATTCGAATGCAAAAACGTTGCATTCGAATGTGGATTTTTATTTTAAATTCGACGAATATTCGAAATTCGAAAAAAAATTTGACAGCCCTAGAATGCAATATTTTGTTAATTTTGCGTTGTGTTCATTATCACCAAATAGCTAAAAACGGACTGGAGGTACTGGTTAATTAGTAACTAGGTTTAACACTGAGATTACAGTAAAATTTAAATCTAGGTAGAGAACGTTTCAAGGTAAGGAAGAGTTTCACTGCTGTTCTGAGAAAATAGTTTTTTACCCAGTGTTAGAACTTCAAACGTTTTCATTTATTAAATATAGCATCTGCTGAGCAACAGGACAGGCTTTGGATGTTTTATGGATCAGTCCCTGGGACCTTCTGAAGAAAAGGAAGAGAGAAATATAGAAGACACAAGGAAATCTAGGTAGAGAACGTTTCAAGGTAAGGAAGAGTTTCACTGCTGTTCTGAGAAAATAGTTTTTTACCCAGTGTTAGAACTTCAAACGTTTTCATTTATTAAATATAGCATCTGCTGAGCAACAGGACAGGCTTTGGATGTTTTATGGATCAGTCCCTGGGACCTTCTGAAGAAAAGGAAGAGAGAAATATAGAAGACACAAGGAGAAAGTTTCTGTAACATTTGATCTCTTTCATAAAGCAGCACATCTGCTCTATTCAGATTTTTGAGAACATTATGAAATCATAATTATCCAGACCACTGAAGGTGTGCATTCAGAGGCATCCGGCTGTCGGGACCAATAATGTTCCACTTACAATTATTCAAAGTCCTGTGAGGAGGTGTTAACAGCAGTTCTTCTGTTCAGTGAAATCAGATTTCTCATACTTTTCTGAAAGTAATAAGCAGCTCCTGAAGGTTTCTATCATCATGTGCCTAATATTGGTACCCATATCAGCAAGATGACTAGTATAACTCCATAATTAAATTAGCTTTGCTTTACTCCAGAAAAGCAACAGCCTGCTTGAACTCCTCTCTTCGGTGGTCATGACCTAGCTTCAAATCCGCCTAGTAACAGTGTTCTGAAGTTCTGACGATTTTTGACCCCTTGTTTGCCCTACAGATCTAGCCTCAACTTTACTGAAAGACTAAAGGGGAAATTTACTAAGAACAAATATTCTGTTGTAGCACATTGTAGCTTAGAAAGTATCATTCAAAAGTTAGGGGTCGGTAACATTAAAGAAGTCTCACCAAGGATGGAAAAATACTGTGAAATATTATAATTTAAAATAACTGTTTTCTATTTTTTTTTTTTACTATTTATTCCTGCAATGCAAAGCTTGAATTTTGAATTTTCAGCAGCCATTACTAAAGTCTTCAGTGTCACATTTCCTTCAGAAATTATTCTAAAATGCTGATTTGGTGCTCAAACATTTCTTATTATTATCATTGATAAAAACAGTTGTGCAGCAATTTATTTTTGTGGAAACTGTGATGCATTTTTCCAGGATTCTTTGGTGAATCGAAAGAACAGTATTTATATGAAATAAAAACTTTTGAGATAAATGCTTTTGTAACATTATCAATGCCTTTACTGTAACTTTTGATACATTTTTTAAAAGTGCATTTAGTGGCAGAGTTAAACTAGATAGCTAGATTCATGCAAAAAGTTGTGCAAATGTGTTATAAACGCATCCTTAAGTCCGCTTATAGTACAGCCCTTCATTTCCAAGTTCATTTTCTTCAAGTTCATATTTTCTGAAAATAGAGAACGAGAGAGTTTCCTGTTAATATGTCGAGCCACTTTTTAAAATTTATTTTTTACAAAAGAAATGAAATATTCATGAGTTCCAATCAATGTATGAGAGCGAGAGGAAAAATGGAACAGCGGGGCAGAAGGTGCTGGAGGAGGGAAAAGAGCCCTTCAGTTTTCACAACCACAGTGATGAAATAAAGTGCCAGCCACCTTCCTCATTTCTGTGCCCCAGTATATCTATCTATCCTTTCATCCGTGCATCCATTCATTGACATGCTATCTTTTGCTTTGCATTTAAACCAGATAACTCCATTAGCATTTCATCTTACACTGAACACAATTATAAACGCAACACTTTTGTTTTTGCCCC
>NW_015505476.1:1108976-1109806 GCF_001515645.1 Sinocyclocheilus grahami | reverse complement strand
TTTAATTGTGGTGTGTTGTTGCCTTCATTAATGTTGTTTGTGTTCTTTTCAAGAAGCAGCCAGAGATTACTTTGACTTTAAATAAAAGTGGCCTTGAAAATTGCTTGACATAATGGCATAACCACCAGCTCTGTGTCATAAGCATTAGGAACACAGACATGTGACCAAACAATGCATAGAAGCAATGTGTCTCGTTTTAGATTACGCAGGTCAGCCAAAACCCTTTAAAATGTGGCTGCTAATGGGCTAAACATGCCTCTCATTAAGAGCCAAGACACGGCAGTTACAAATATAGTAGACAAACATCCACTTAAGCATCCCCTTCCCAAAAATTTGTTCCAAAACACTGAAATATTTACGAAACTAAAGTGTTTCAAGACTGCTATGAAAATATTAATGACTCATCTTTTGTCAGAAGCGCTTAAAGGCAGTAGTACTTGTTTTGGGATTATAAAATACTTATTGAATTTTACTGCAGTTGATGATGAGTTTAAATGTGAAGTGTGTGATATCTACACCACTAGTGACACTAAATGGAATTGCAATCAGTTTGTTTGAGTGCCATTATTTGAACTGATAATACCTTTTAAATTACAGTGAAGTAAAAAAAGACACAATTTGAATATAAGGAAGTGAAATTAAAATTAATATGAATGTAAAGAAATTAAATCTGTAATTTTTAACTAGAAAAGTTATAACTTTAAATGTTGGCTTGACAAATAGATAGAATGATGGATGGATGGCTAGTTGGATTGACAGACAAATGGTCAGATAGAAGGATAGCCAGATGAATGGACGGACGGATTGACAGATGGGTGGACAGATAGACA
>NW_015505476.1:1105502-1108966 GCF_001515645.1 Sinocyclocheilus grahami | reverse complement strand
TTTGGTTTTGTTTTTTGTTAGTTAGTTTAATATGAAAACAGGCATAAATTAAATTTAATTAAATATACTTAATTGCAATTATCATATATTTTATCAATCACTTTGCTAAGTACATACATATCATGATTCATTATTGTAGTAATTCATTTTTACCAGTATTTTGTAAATTGGAGAAAACATTTAGAAAACTTAAGAAAATTACAAACAACAGGACAACGATACAAATCCAATAAAGAGTAAAAATAATTTCAGGTACGTTTAATATTTTGTACTTGAATACTACATTTTACAATGAATGCACTAGGGCTGTCAAAATGGCTGAAAAACTAAATTCACATTTTTTACTTAAATATTATCAAAATTTGAATTATATTCGAATTTAAATTGCATCATTTCAGTTAGGGTGAAGAAAAGCTTTTGGCTTCTCTCCTGAGGCCACAAGAGGACGTATCGAGCAAAATATTACGAATGCACGTTTATTCAAAGCATAAAATAACATGACTATCTGTGATATATATATATATAGTGCATAATGTTTAAAATAATGTTTATAAACCAATTATAATTAAGTTGCTTAAACAACTATAAACAAAAAAGCATCATGTATGTATACATTGGGCTAAACATGCCTCTCATTAAGAGCCAAGACACGGCAGTTACAAATATAGTAGACAAACATCCACTTAAGCATCCCCTTCCCAAAAATTTGTTCCAAAACACTGAAATATTTACGAAACTAAAGTGTTTCAAGACTGCTATGAAAATATTAATGACTCATCTTTTGTCAGAAGCGCTTAAAGGCAGTAGTACTTGTTTTGGGATTATAAAATACTTATTGAATTTTACTGCAGTTGATGATGAGTTTAAATGTGAAGTGTGTGATATCTACACCACTAGTGACACTAAATGGAATTGCAATCAGTTTGTTTGAGTGCCATTATTTGAACTGATAATACCTTTTAAATTACAGTGAAGTAAAAAAAGACACAATTTGAATATAAGGAAGTGAAATTAAAATTAATATGAATGTAAAGAAATTAAATCTGTAATTTTTAACTAGAAAAGTTATAACTTTAAATGTTGGCTTGACAAATAGATAGAATGATGGATGGATGGCTAGTTGGATTGACAGACAAATGGTCAGATAGAAGGATAGCCAGATGAATGGACGGACGGATTGACAGATGGGTGGACAGATAGACAATGACAGACAGAGACATACAGATGGATGGATAGACAGAATGATGGACAGATGGAGTGACAGACGGATGGATAGACAATGATATACGGATAGTTGGGCAGACAGACAAATTGACAGATGGGTGGACTGATAGACAGAGTGATATGGATATACAGATGGATAGACAGAATGATACAGTATATGTATGGACAGATGGATGGACAGATAGACTGAATGATATGTATGGATGGATGGATGGACGGATGGACCAATTGTTTGACAGACGGATAAACAATGACAGATTGACAGATAGACAATGATATAAGGACATATGGGTGGACAGACGGGTGGACAGATAGACAGATTGATATATGGATTGACAGATCAGGGGGATGATTGACGCAACATATTTTCTGACGCGCCCTCTGTCCGCTGATGGGAGTGTGTAGGGCCCTATGAAATCAGTTTGATTTTTTCCCAAATTCCATTTTATATTTTGTCTAAATTCCGTTTTTTCCGTTTAAATTTGTCTGGATTAAATTTTTTTTCTGGACTCATTTTTAATGGTTAAATTACATTTTATTAATCAAAAAGCATGTATAATTAATTAAAATCATGAACGTATGCAATTTAATATTGTACAAGGCCCTACCTTTGTGTGCACGTGTGCACATCGGGGCTGAACTCCGCCGTGCGCGATACAGAGAGCAGAGGAGAATTGTAAACGCACGACCATGTAGAGACAGCAATGACATGCCGTCGTGTAAATAAGATAAATAACATAAGGCTATTTAGTTTGTTTAATAAAACAACAAGGTATAGGAAAGGTAACCTTAAATGACTTATGTTGTGATCAGGTGCTATATAAAAAATTTAACTTGGCCTTCAAGGGGGGGCGGGGGGCCCCCCCAAATATAATGGCAGGGGAAACACTGCAGATGGATGGACGGATAGACAATGACATATGGACAGACAGATTTTGGATAGATGGACAGATAGGCAGAATGTATTTTAACATATTTAATAAATCAACATTTGTTAATGTTAAATGCACCAAACACAACGCTGAGTTTTGCGAATAGGGCTCAATCTATGCATCTTGATTTTTTAGTTTTTTGTTTTGCCACTTTAGCACATGCTATTATGCTGAATTTTTTTACATTTCAGCAATTAAAGTATAGCCTAATAAGAAAATGCAGGTCATTGCATGCATCAGTGCAGCTCCTTTACGTTTTCTGGTTCTTCTTATAAGTTCAATGAGACTAAACAGAATGAATGTCCCACTTAGCAGCCATCTCAGGAGGACCCAGACAATCAGCAGATGTAGATGACTTATTGATTAAAAGCATTCATGAATGTGAGATAAGCATGCCATTTTGCATAGATCTGGGCACTAGGCTTCCTCGACTAATCTCCCTCTTAGTGTTGAGCGTGTGTTAGAGGGAACAAACTCGACAGACTATGAGCCGGGCCGGCTGACTGCTAGAGCGTGAGGGAGGAGAAGAGAGCAGGAATGTGCTCTGATCAGCGGCAGAGAGGAGCGAGAGCTTCTAGGGTGTCATGCAGCACGCATTATTCACAGATGAGAGGAAGCAACATTAAATATGGAAGTGCTGTGATGCTCAGACAGGCTGCAACAGGACAGGAATGATGTGATGGCTTTTGTCACGCTCTCTGGAGAAGCTGAGATTTCAGCTTTGGTGGATTTATTCATTCGTTCATTCATATTTTACTCCTCTTTTCTCTTTTGTGCAGTAACTATTGTGTAGTGCGGTTATGTTTCTTCATGGAGAGGAGCATTTGGACTGGCCTTATACACACTGGTTTTGGCCGACAAGGTGTCACAGAATTTCCAAATAACCCTGTCCAGTTTGTTCTACTCGTCTCTGGGTGTTTTAATGGCTGGAACTGTGTCAATCACACAGACGGCCGGTTACATAATGGCTTTAAAAGTGTCAGAGTGGCTTTCTCTCATAGCAGTGTTCTGCCACACAGAGATAGCACAACAGCCTTCACCAACTGCTACCTCTTCAGAAACTGCCCTCACCCTCCATCTGACTCACGCACCTTCTGTCAGACACTCTGGGAACGTTCCAATCGCTGATAGGGCCATGCGAAATGGACTTCACAGGGTATTCGGCCAGCTTAAGTGAGATTTCAGAATCATAGGGAGTGTGTATGCACCACAAATAGAATAGAAAAACAATTGTAGATTGATATATTACTTTACAGATGGCAAATTAATCAACCTATGAATATGTTGTGTGTGTGTGTGTGTGTGTGT
>NW_015505476.1:1074604-1102218 GCF_001515645.1 Sinocyclocheilus grahami | reverse complement strand
TTTTTGTTTTGCCACTTTAGCACATGCTATTATGCTGAATTTGTTTACATTTCAGCAATTAAAGTAAAGCCTAATAAGAAAATGCAGGTCATTGCATGCATCAGTGCAGCTCCTTTACGTTTTCTGGTTCTTCTTATAAGTTCAATGAGACTAAACAGAATGAATGTCCCACTTAGCAGCCATCTCAGGAGGACCCAGACAATCAGCAGATGTAGATGACTTATTGATTAAAAGCATTCATGAATGTGAGATAAGCATGCCATTTTGCATAGATCTGGGCACTAGGCTTCCTCGACTAATCTCCCTCTTAGTGTTGAGCGTGTGTTAGAGGGAACAAACTCGACAGACTATGAGCCGGGCCGGCTGACTGCTAGAGCGTGAGGGAGGAGAAGAGAGCAGGAATGTGCTCTGATCAGCGGCGGAGAGGAGCGAGAGCTTCTAGGGTGTCATGCAGCACGCAGTATTCACAGATGAGAGGAAGCAACATTAAATATGGAAGTGCTGTGATGCTCAGACAGGCTGCAACAGGACAGGAATGATGTGATGGCTTTTGTCACGCTCTCTGGAGAAGCTGAGATTTCAGCTTTGGTGGATTTATTCATTCGTTCATTCATATTTTACTCCTCTTTTCTCTTTTGTGCAGTAACTATTGTGTAGTGCGGTTATGTTTCTTCATGGAGAGGAGCATTTGGACTGGCCTTATACACACTGGTTTTGGCCGACAAGGTGTCACAGAATTTCCAAATAACCCTGTCCAGTTTGTTCTACTCGTCTCTGGGTGTTTTAATGGCTGGAACTGTGTCAATCACACAGACGGCCGGTTACATAATGGCTTTAAAAGTGTCAGAGTGGCTTTCTCTCATAGCAGTGTTCTGCCACACAGAGATAGCACAACAGCCTTCACCAACTGCTACCTCTTCAGAAACTGCCCTCACCCTCCATCTGACTCACGCACCTTCTGTCAGACACTCTGGGAACGTTCCAATCGCTGATAGGGCCATGCGAAATGGACTTCACAGGGTATTCGGCCAGCTTAAGTGAGATTTCAGAATCATAGGGAGTGTGTATGCACCACAAATAGAATAGAAAAACAATTGTAGATTGATATATTACTTTACAGATGGCAAATTAATCAACCTATGAATATGTTGTGTGTGTGTGTGTGTGTGTGTATATATGTATGTACTGTATATGTGTGTGTATGATATTTATTTACCACTTCAGTTTCTAAATTAATATCCATTTTTCAGACTGTACATTGTACATATGATGAGTAATGTCGTGATGCCTAAATTAACTTAAACTCATTTTCTAATGCTTCGTTATTAATGTATTACCAAAAATATAATTTTTTAATTTGAAAAATTGTTTTGTTGTTGTTGTGTTTGAAGCAAGTCTCTTATACCCATCAAGCCTGCATTAATTTTTATCAAAAACAGTAATATTGTGAATGTGGTTATAATTTAAATAAACAATTTATATATATATAAATATTTTTTTTTTGCTGTGATGGCTGTAGTTTCAGCAACTAGCCTTCAGTGTCACTTAATCCTTCAGAAATTATTCTAATTTGATGATTTCATGCTCAAAGATAATTTAAAGGGTCATATGATGTTACTAAAAAGAACATTATTTGGTGTAATGAAATGTGTTTATGCGGTTTAAGGTTAAAAAACACATTATTTTCCACATACTGTACATTATTGTTTCTCCTCTATGCCCCGCCTTTCTGAAACGTGTCGATTTTTACAAAGCTCATCGGTCTGAAAAGCGAGGTGTGCTCTGATTGGCCAGCTATCCAGTGTAATTTGAAAAATTGTTTTGTTGTTGTTGTGTTTGAAGCAAGTCTCTTATACCCATCAAGCCTGCATTAATTTTTATCAAAAACAGTAATATTGTGAATGTGGTTATAATTTAAATAAACAATTTATATATATATAAATATTTTTTTTTTGCTGTGATGGCTGTAGTTTCAGCAACTAGCCTTCAGTGTCACTTAATCCTTCAGAAATTATTCTAATTTGATGATTTCATGCTCAAAGATAATTTAAAGGGTCATATGATGTTACTAAAAAGAACATTATTTGGTGTAATGAAATGTGTTTATGCGGTTTAAGGTTAAAAAACACATTATTTTCCACATACTGTACATTATTGTTTCTCCTCTATGCCCCGCCTTTCTGAAACGTGTCGATTTTTACAAAGCTCATCGGTCTGAAAAGCGAGGTGTGCTCTGATTGGCCAGCTATCCAGTGCATTGTGATTGGCTGAATACCTCAAGCGTGTGAAGGAAATGTTACACCACTTACCATACTGTGATGCCGTGTCCCGGCGCGACCAGACAAAACCAATAAAACCCATTCTAAATGAGGCATTTGTTTCATCCAGTGGGGACATAATTACTGATTATAGTGACTTATACTGTCTTTTTACGCATTGCGTTGCATCGCCTAAACAAGAAATGACAAACAAGCAATACTCTACACTGCTCAAAATTCGCATTTGAATCATCAGTGGCAAATTCTTTAAATATGAAAACTTACTTACAGACTGTGAGTCAGACTGAACAGTCGGCATTGCAGTCTACTCTACCAGGATCAGGAAACAGTCCTCCATAAAATGTGCTGCACACATCTGAATATTTGGTTTGAACTGTTCTGGAACAGTGTTGTAAATACAACTTAACCACTGATTATTAGTCGTGTCCTCTTTTGGAAGGCCAAACAAAGTATTATCGCTTTCACAATGAAACACACAGCGTCTCCACAACATGGCGGCCGCGGTGGCAGCAACAATAAAGTTACGCCTTCTTTCATTGCGTGAACATTTGGGTGGCATTATGCAAATCTTCCCACATTGTGACGTATGTGAGGGCATGTTTTAAACCAGGCGTCACTTTTGATAAGTTTAATGCATCCTTTCTTTTACAAAAATATACACTATAATATGTGTGCATGTAATATTTGTGCACATGAGCAAAGCACATCATAATCAAAACCCCCTAATCCGCATGACCTTAATATTACAGTATGTGATCTTCTAGAGCTTTCCAAATAAGCACATTTTGTCAAGTGAAGTTAACTCCTACAGATATCACCTGCTGAGTGTGTAGAGAGCAGTGAGCACCCTGTGAATCAGAACGCAGATTTTCTATGCTACAGCGACACAATACAGCCTCCTTATTTCCATCTAATGGACGTCACTGAGCTCCATCACATCTATTGTCATGCACAACGTTGGAAAAGGTCAGGAAGAGATTTGACAGAAATGAATTATTGACTGATGCCAGCTGGATTCTGAATCCCTCTGCTCTACTGGGCCCGTCTCCATACACACGGCACCAGCTGAGAGCACAGCGGGCCTCCCGCTATCCATCGTATTTCAGTTTAATGAAACTCTTCGCACCTGAATAAGACTGATGCTTTAAAAACATGCCTATCCCACAGCAACTAATATGGTAAATTATATCCAACACATCAAAGTAATGATGCTAAGAATCTCATAGGCTATAAGGATTTCCTTAAAGCTGACATGTGAATAGTTGTCGCCTCGTGCTTTGCATTTTGTGTATGGGTCTGCAGTTCTGTTTTGACAGGTGGTGGAAACTGGGATTTACACTTAATGTGAGCTTGTAAGTAATCATGGGGATACTGCTTTTACTGTCTTACTGATCCCATCATGCTAAATTTGATGCAAGGTTTTTTTGCTTTTAAGCCAGCTCATTTAACCGCTCACAGGTGCAGCCAACAGCCCCAATGTGACTCGTCATAAAATATTAAGCCTTCCGGCAAAGCGCAATGTCCCGTCTTCAAATTAAATTAATCAAGTCCTTCCCAAGATAGCAAGAGAACACTTGATGATGCCATCTGCCCAATATAATCAGCTTTCTGACTGATATTCCCCTTAGACCAAAAAAACAAAAAAAACCCACTAGTGATTCAGGACTTATGAATACACCCAAATTTTGGAGAATTGAATTCGACTTTGACATGTCAAACATAAAGCAGTTTTTTACATGCAGTATATTTATCTAATCTCAAAGGATTATTTTATTGCACTGAGATTACTCTTTTACATCTCAGAAGACTTAATGCAGTTCTTAATTTTGCTTCATTTAAAGTCTGCATGAAACGGAAAAGTGTGATCGTCTTTCCTCTATTGTGACGTATATCTGCGGGAAACGCTTTCTCAGGGGAGAAGTTTGATTATGATTACATTACGAGAGCACATGAATTTTAAAAAAATAATGATGTGCATGATGAATCATTTATAATACATTCTGCAATATTCCATAAGAAATTCAAATACACTCTTAAAAATATGCATCTATGGGTCCATGAAGAAACTTTGCCATCAATGAAAACTTTTCTTTGCACAGAAGGTTCTTTGAAAAAATGGTTCTTTAAGAACTGTCCACTGAAATGATCTTTGGGGAACCCAAAATGTTTTGTTTGGCACTTTTATTTGTAAAAGTTTAGTCAGTTTTGACATCATGGTCATTTTAACTCCACTTTAAAGTGGTCATGATATAAGAAATCCAATTAATCACACAGGGTAATATATTTGCATAAGGCTGCCTCTAGAGCAAGACATTGATGAATTGTTTTACATCACCTCAGGTAAATAAGCTGTGTTAAAGCGAGAAAAAAACCTTGCATCAGACTTAGCTTTTAAATGTGGCCCACCCACTGTAATTCAGTCATTTATATGGATAATGTTTTCAAAACACTTACTCACATGGAATAGTGAGAAGACGTTGATACATTTTTCTATGCAATGATGTTAGCCAGTCATAACAGTGGCTGTTTACTGGCAATCCTTAAAGGAGCCACCCCTTAAACATTGATTTCAGAATTCAGGGTCAGAATTAGGGTTGAAAATATTATTTGTTTGTGAATATATGCAAAACACTTTATTTACGTTATAGGTCAACCTCAATGAACATATTAAAATAATTTTTTTTAATGATTTTTAAATCATTTTAAACCTGTAAAATGAATATGAATATCTGTTTGAGTTCATTACTTTGTTTTCAGCACAGTTTGAGACACACTTTTGATCTTTTCAGGGACTCTACAGGAGGTTATGTTACATGCATAACCGGCAGCCGTATCACCCTGTAGCCCAAGACTGGTTGCCCACTAAAGCTAAGCAGGGCTGAGCCTGGTCAGTACCTGGATGGGAGACCTCCTGGGAAAACTAGGTTGCTGCTGGAAGAGGTCTTAGTGAGGCCAGCAGGGGGTGCTCACCCTGTGGCCTGTGTGGGTCCTGGCCAAATTTGCCCATTGGCCTCTGATCATCATGGCCTCCTAACAATCCCCATATCTGCTAATTGGCTTCATCAGTCTGTCTCCTCTCCACCAATAAGCTGGTGTGTGGTGGGCGTTCTGGCGCACTATGGCTGCCGTCGCATCATCCAGGTGGATGCTGCACACTGGTGGTGGACGAGGAGATACCCCCTGACAATGTAGAGTGCCTAGAAAAGCGCTATATAAATGCAATGAATTATTATTATTATATATGTAAGAGTCTTTTTCACAGGAGAAACACACAAAAGTCACAGTTTGGTCTCTATTGCTGAATAATGAGAAACAACCGAGATTCAGTAGAGTAGTGATTATGCAGAGACCAAATTAACACTCTCCAAGTGCCAAACAAAACTAAGAATTTACTTGCCAGTTGGACTTTGTATATAACCAATATACTGCATAATTTAAGATGAAATTATATACTGACTAAAGAATCCAACTGTCATAAGGACAAAAATAAAACTGTGAACACATTTACATGACCAGTAAAAAATAAATATGGCCAATCATTTTCTCAATTTGCTCACATTTGGCAGATGTGGCAAAAAGTTAGTTTTGAATCCTGGCTGTGGTTACGCCTGAGGAGACTGTTCCTCATTAGATCAGATTGATGTCTTTTATCTTGCTTTTCAAGTCTGTAAGTGGAAGAATTACTGACAGGCCGACTCTGTAGAGACACATCAACTATGTTACATCCTTCTTGCATCATCAACTGTCTCCAGTCAGTCAACCAGCCTACCTAACCAAGTGATCATTCAACAGAATTCAGGTCTGTGCTGTACAGTGTTTCACCAGGCCTTTCCTTCCATTTTCTGCTGTGCTGGAACACATTGAAATCCCTTACAAATTATTCAGGAGAACGATTAAATTAACTAATATTTGGAGATGTTTTCTGTGTGAAGAACTCTGCAATTAAATTCTGGTACTTGTTATTTTGGGTCACCTATAGTGTGCATAATTTGTTAACTGACTGTCCAATCTGTTGTCAAGTTTTTTTAACCTGAAAAACTATTTTAACAGTCAATATCTGGAGGAAACTACCTTCAATTACTTGTAGTTACACAAGAAATGTATTACTGCTGTAGCAACAACTATAAATTCAATAATAGTGTATAATGAAAATAATAGACTGCAAAGCTCATTATTGATTAGTTGTGTCCATGTGCTCTGTCAGTGACATGGCTTCCGTTTACGGTAGTGAAAAATGCATAACAATGCATAGATATGCACATATTGAGATATGCCAGAAAAAAAAGTATGATCTAACCTGTTTAAAACAGGAAGGAACTTTATTAAACTTCAAAGACACTCATATAGTTTCACATGGGTAAGCTGTATAATATTTAAATTTAAAGTAATAATATATGTAATGTATAATATATAAATATAAGTCAGAATTTCCAATTTTTATAAAGACCTGTGTTGATATCGAGTGAGTCTCAAACAGATGGAGTAGGAAAAAACTGTTTCATGTTAAAACATATGTTCAATTTGATGAAATGTTTGTTTTTGATTTAAAAAATTTAATTTACATTCTCCATGTAATGCAAGTAGCAATATTTGTATGAGAACAGTAACATGGTAATAAATGTAACTGGATATAAAAGGTCTGTAACATTTACAAGAAAAGGGGTAGTAATGTGTTACTATGATTAGAGGAGTGCTTTTGATTTTTACATTTATTTGTATTTATTATTATTCATAATTTAGTATAATGTATCCTATTATTTTAGTAATTTAGTAGTAATATCCTTCTGCTTGCAAACTATGAGCAAACATTTTAAAATGTTCGCTATAATAATAATCGCTTATTATTATTATTATTGATAATGATCAAAATAAGCATTAGTTGTAGCCTTGTTGTTTATTAGTTTTTGAAATACATTTTATGCTATTTTTCTGTAGTTTTCATGAGAATCCCTCACCAATTTTTTAAATAGATATTTTCCATGTCACTCTTTTATTGTACAATAGACTATAAACACATTTTCAGTTGAGCAAATTGTTGTTGTTTATTCTCAGTCAGGGGATCATTTCCTGTCAGTTTTTGGCCAAAATAAGCTTCAATGTGGATCAGTTTTTAGTCAAAGGTGAGACTAGGTCAGTATAATATAAATAGTAAAATATAGGAGAGTGACAGAATATGTTGTGTCCTCCTGATTAGCATCATAGCCGCCACCATGATGTGTGTACAGTAAACAGATGAAATCGCTCATCTCCTGATGTAGCAGCTGTGTGCAGTTGCGTGTCCCTCACCAATTTTTTAAATAGATATTTTCCATGTCACTCTTTTATTGTACAATAGACTATAAACACATTTTCAGTTGAGCAAATTGTTGTTGTTTATTCTCAGTCAGGGGATCATTTCCTGTCAGTTTTTGGCCAAAATAAGCTTCAATGTGGATCAGTTTTTAGTCAAAGGTGAGACTAGGTCAGTATAATATAAATAGTAAAATATAGGAGAGTGACAGAATATGTTGTGTCCTCCTGATTAGCATCATAGCCGCCACCATGATGGGTGTACAGTAAACAGATGAAATCGCTCATCTCCTGATGTAGCAGCTGTGTGCAGTTGCGTGGTGCGCATGTATGTGTGTAAGGAACTCTCTGCAGGGAGCTTTCAGCTCTGTGCTCACGATCATGCGGCCATAAGGGCCCAGGTGCACGGCCTTATGGGATTGTAGATCAGTGGCGTAGTGGGCAATGCATTTCAACCCCAACCCGTGCACTCAAAACACCCTCATTCTGTCATGATTTCCTCTGACCTTGCACTTCACTCTCTCCGCAAGCGTTTGCCCACAGACGCGTGTGGATCAGACAGAATTGGAGCTCTGAGCTCCCTTAATGCTTTCAGAGATTTACTCTCTTTTCAGCCTTGGCAGCCAAACGACTGCTGCTCTTCCCAAAACACGCCTCCCCCCGTTTTACACACTTTTAAGCACCGTTCTCCAGTCTGCATTTCCATCAAATCCTGCCTCTTCCCCAGGGTCCAGCTGACTCGATAAACAAACAGACCAAAACAAACACGTAGAACTCCGCCACGTTCACTCATTTATGGTGCAAACTAATTATGGATGCTTTGCAGTGTGTTGAGACATGGTAGTGAACACAGACTAATGCAGGGAGAAAGCTCATGTGTTCCTGACCCAAAATAAGCTCCTGTTCATAGTCTTCCTGTCAGCCCTCCCAAAGCTAGAACACACAAAATAACTTGTGCCTAAAATATCATTTGCCAGGCTATTTTCATTTTTTTTTAATAGGACTTTTAGGAGTTGGAAAGAGTTTTGGAAACATTTGCTTTTTAAATAACAATAGTAGTATTGTTTCATATTAACATTACTTTTGTTTACATTTTATTCTAAATTCTTTTTATCTAAAATCTGTTGCAACAGACTATTATAAAATTCAGATTTTTTTTTAATGCAAGATCAATATTTTATATACTTATATTTAATATAATATGTACTGTTAGTAATATTAATATAAACTAATTAATAATAATAATAATAGTAATAATAATAATAATAATAAAAATGATTGTTTATGTTTTTCTAAATTCTCTCCAAGTTGAGTTCAGCTCTATTGAGAGTATCTGTTGCCACACACTATTATAAAATTCAGGCTATTTTTTAAATAAAAGATTAGTTTTTTGTTTATAAAAAAGTAATATTTATAATTATTAGTAATACTAATATAACTTTATTATTATTATTATTATTATTATTAATAATAAATATTATTGTTCACATTGTTGCATTATGTATTATTTGTTTACATTTTTAAATAAATTTTCTCCAAGTTGAGTTTGGCTCTATCGAGAGTATCTGTTGCCGCACACTAAAAATTATAAAAAAAAAATTATATAAAAATATTAAATTATACAATAATAGTAATAATAATAATAATGATGATGATACAAATAATAATAATCAGGCTATTTTTAATGCAAGATCAGTATTTTTATAAAAAAATAATTAAAAATGTAAATGTGATACTAATATTAATTTCTTAATAATAATAATAACAATTCTCTCCAAATTGAGTTTGGCTGTACAGTGAGTATCTGTTATGATATAGACTTGCAGTCTTGTGGACTTTATTCACACACATCCTTGAAGTCCATGTCTTTGTCTTTTTAAGTTCGAGAAAGCTGCTCACAAAAGCCACCTTTGATGCCGTTATGCACCTAAATGTGATAAATGTCTGTTTTGTATTTATTTCGGCATATTCAGCTGGAGAAAGTATTTTAAATTTAAAATTACGCAGTTTGGATATACTTGTCCCCCCCCCAATTTTCTAGAACAACAACACTTCTGCTTCTCATTAAAATGCTAAACAGCTCATTAGCATGTTTGAATGTCTTGATTATTTTGGCCTGATTTTGTAAAGTAGCATTGTTCTGCTCTCCAAAGTTTTGGAGAACCAGTGACTGGTAATTTGGGTTCCAGCACCAGTAGTTATTTAAAATATTTTTTGGTTATTGTCTATTAGCATGCAGCATTATACATGCAAACTTATAACCTGCAAGCTCTTTGACACATTCAATCTAGAGGAGGTTTTTAAATCCAGTGAAAAGTTTGTTGGTATGAAGGCATTTTAAAAGCAGTTATTGATTGTTTGCCAGGGAAACTCATTACATCCAACAGACTGAGAGAACACAGTACATTATTTACATTTATGGTAGTTTTGAAATATCTGTATCTCTCGAACTTCATACAGGCTTCTTAAAGTGTAATCATTTTTATGTTTTTGTTTAAATGGTTTATTTGTCATTTTGACTGCTGGTGCAAATATAGATAGTAAATCTTGTTTAAAACTGTTACTGCAGTGTTGTTCAGAAGCTAATATTATCAAAGGTATTGAGATATCTAATGTAATAGGTAAGATATCCAAACTGTTTGCGTAATTTCATTTTACCACTTCACTGGACCGAAACTTCTACAAAACATGTGAATGTTCACCGGATTTATTGTCTTGGTAAACTCGAGAAGGCATATGGCATACAAAACCGTGCAAAATAGCAAAAAAGTCCCATTATGAGATTATAGGAGTATTAATGGAAAATCATTTTTAATATGAAAAAAAGAACTAAATGTGAAAAAATGACTGTAATTCACCACCTTCAGGCCCCCTAATTGAAGAGTTCCTGGAATTTCAGATAAAAAGACTTCATGTGAAAAAAATCCAGCCAAAAATGGTGAATGTATGCATTTCAGTCAAATGTGCTTCTCTTTTATATTCATAATTTGACTCTTTGCACTAACATGGTTAGTGTTGATTTTATTTATGCCAGTCGGTCTGCCTGACATGATCCTTTAACCTTCATCAAGTCATCAAAACAGATTCATGTGCAGACATTAATTTTACATTAGCAGCGCTGGTTGATCCTGACAAGCATAATGTAATCACTTCTTCAGTATGAATGTTATGCAAATTCTTTGCTTGCATATTTATAAATGCATGGATATGCTCTTAATAGGTTCACCTGGATATTTCTGTCCCTTGGAGAAGATTGTTGCATGTGTGTAACATTACCCCAAAAGGCATGTAGATAAATGAAGGTGTCCAGAGACAAGACCAAGCTCAAGCCAGACAAAACAACTAATTAGCAAATGTTACAGTATACACTCAAATAAACAGTATATAAGAATAAACTCAAGCAATTCAATTTCTGTCTGCTTGATATAATTTTTTCCCCCTAAATAGATTCAATTAAAAAACGGGATGGTGCTTTAGTATATGGTTTAGGTATTATACCCTCTACTGGAGCATGTCAATATGAACACACAAACCTGAGCTGTGTGGCTCATTAATTAGCTTTACTTATTTTATTTCTGAGTATTACAGCATATTCAACAACAGCAGCAGCAGCAACAACAACAATAATAATAATGTTTATTTTATTTTATTATTTATTTATCGGTTCATTTATTTATATTGTAGTATGTATACTTTAATACATTATTAAAATATTATTAAAAAAAATATGAAATTTAGTTATAATTTCATGTTGATTTTAAAAGCCTGTAATGGTTTCATTTTAAGCATTCAGAGAGTCATTTTGCATCCTCGGAGAGATTTGACCATGTTGACCCTTGTGGAATATGATGCTGCTGCTTTTAATATCTAAATGCAGCTGTATTGTTATTGCTGTTTTTAAATAAACTGCAGTCAGCTCTGTGGAGGGCTTTTGCCTGCGGTTAGCAGCACTAATCAGTTGTCATGGTCAATTATAAAGCTTGTCAGGAGACTGTGGCTCAACCTTCCAGATTTTGACCCCCTCGACCTTGTTTTTGTATGTAAACAGGCGTCCATCCCCTCAGAGAAGCATGCTGATGTGTTGATGGACATTAAGGGACATCAAACCGGTCTGTTCTCATATGAGTTTCTGATACTCCTAGACAAATGTGACAAATCTCTTGTCATTTGGTATCTGAAGACCTTTTATGTACATCTGAACCTTTTCACCTCAATCTCTCTAGCCAGTAGCTCTCAGCGTCATTGCTCACTGTGTGTGTCCTATTGTAAGGTGAACATTTATAGACTTCCATGCCGAGACTATAGTGGCTGTTGTTGACCCCAAGGACTTGGGCAAACGTCAATTCCTCTTTTGTATCGATTTGTACACATCTTGCGTTCCACTGGGTCTTCAGTGTCATTGTCGAGCTTTCAACGGTCAGATAGATCCGACCTCCCGCTCTCCTTCATCTGAACGCCTGCTGAAATAGGCCGCTAATAGAAATGGCTGTTTACTGAAGGACTGTGCCTCACAGGCAATAATCAATCTGACAGACCCTCTAGTGTCGTCAGTCAATAAAATCTTTAGGAGACCTTTGTAAGCATGGTAGGAGAATTAGATGTTTGATCGAACAAATTTAGCATGCTGGGATTGTGGTGATAAAAAAGGACACACAGAAGAGCAAAATGAAGAATGCAGATTCCCCCTGATATCCATAAATCTTCCATGGTGAAGGAGATTGTGTAAAGGCATTCATGGGACAGATAGAAGTATGTCACCAGTAACTCCTTAAAATTACTTATTGTGCTGCTGGCTTCTCATCCTTATTTAACTGTGATTTGTGCTGGGTTTCTTCATATCTGTGTGCTTTTAGGACAGTAAATTAATGAGAATGGAAGACCATGAGTAGGTGTCACACTTTTATTTGATTATTTTTATTTACTATTTTAGCTTTATGTCTTATCATTGGCTATTTAATTATTATTTAATTATATATATATATATATATATATATATATATATATATATATATATATATTACGTGTGTGTGTATAATTTAACTATTTATTATTATTTTTTTATTATTTGTTCTATTTCATTTGTAATGATTTATTAAATAATTACATTTAATATTTGAATTGTTTTTATTTACATTTTTCAGTGACTTTTTTATTTAAACTTTTACAGTTAAATATTAATAGTGCTTTTTAAAAATTATTTTAAAATTCTGTACAGTACATATTAGATGACGACTCCAGTCATATCAGTAGCCTGCCAAAAGCCATTTTTTATTTTACATAAAGAGGGTTGACTCATGTCAAGATCACATGACTGACTGAATACTGTAAATATCTTTAAATATTTAAATATCTTTATTTCAGTAGCCCCCCTGAGTGTCTATTGGACACATTCACTAAATACAATACTAGTTACATAAATAAATGACAGCATGTGCAGTTATACATCCTCATTTGCTCACAGAATGCAGCGCATAGTGTTCTGAGTGTGTTTTAAATAGCAGCAGTCCTGTGGTGTTTGGTGTCCTCAGTTGGAGAATATGGTTTGAGGTGATTTTGTCATAGAATAACAATGCATTTCTCATTAGCATGGCTCCCACATCGCGCTGTCGGAGATTTGAGCTGCTGTGTGATTGACAGCAGTGACATTATGTGAGATAAATGACTTGGGAAGTGTTGACACCTCTGTGACAGCCTTGCGGGGTCATTCTTCAGGGCAGCTTAAATTCAGATGCTGCCTAATAGAGGAGCAGCAGAGTCCATGAGCTGTTTGTGTGCTTATCTGAGTCTGTAACAGAGATCGCTGACTGGACAATTGAGTTTGTGTACTTTTAATGCCAAACAGCCCAAATTTGACAAAATCTGTCTGTCTATCTATTTATCTATTTATCTGTCTGTCTGTCTGTCTATCGTATCTGTCTGTTCTATCAATCTGTTGGTCTAACTGTTGTTCTGTCGAATCTATCTATCATCTATCTATTTGTCTATCTGTCTGTCACTTTATTGTTCTACCATTCTATCTATCATTTTATCTATCTGTTCTTTCTGTTCTATCGATCTGAGAGTCTAACTGTCGTTGTGTCGCATCCATCTGTCTGTCTATCATTCATCTATATATGGTTCTATTTATCATTCTATCTGCAGTAGGTCTATCGGTTTTTCTGTCATTATACTATTCTGTCTGTCGTTCTATCTATCCAGCTATCATGTCTTTCTGTCGATCTTTCTATGTACAGTATCTGTTGTTCTATCTGTCGTTCTACCGTTCCATCCATCCATCCTATTATCATTCTATATCCATCCGTTCTGTCTGCCTATCCATCTTATTATCATTCTATATCCATCCATTCGGTCTGTCTCTATCTCTTTTAGCCAGATTAAGGTTACATTTTCCATCAATCTCTGTACTAGCATCAGAATTAGTCAAAATATGTAAGTACCAATTACTCAACTAATGCTCATTCTTTGCTCTTAATTTTGTTGCATTAGTGCAAAAAGCAAAATATTCCTGTCTTTGTCATACAGTGAAAATACAAGAAAAGAGGAATTTTCTTAAAATATGAAAACTTTAAAAGCCTACCATCAACCCTCGTCAGGTGCAGAAATACCTGGCAGTAAAAAATAGGTGGCAGTAAACCCGCAGTTTCTAATGCTGATGCAGGCAGAGACTTGAATGTTAAAAATAGCTCATAGCCCCCATTTGTCCCTAAAGAGAAGTGGACTTGAGTTTCATGAGAATACCTGCCCCAGTTTCGCTTGTAACCTGTGTTCTCTTTCCCTCCATGAGGCAGTGGTGGGGTAATGCACGATACTTGCTGCTGCTGAAGGTAATCCGTGAAGGATGATAGAACTCTATCTGCACTCTGCAGAGACTCAAGCATGTCATGTGTGTAATGGGGCCAGACAGGAAGTTCCCTTTGAAGAGTCTCGTCCTCACAGGGTGACCTGGAAGGTTGAGGAGGGCGTGGGGGTGATTTTCTGAGTCAAATCTTTTGATAATCCCAAAACTCTCTGACTCATCAATGAGTATAGCTCATATGTTTGTGACGTTCATAGTTTTTCCCAAAAACTAGTTCCGTCTGCAGCATTGGTAGGGGTGGGAGAAAAAAACGATTCACCTAAATATCATGATTCTTTTAAAAAACAATTAAAAAATCAATTGGTTTATCTCAGAATCAATTTATATTTACAGTTTTTCTCAATTGCTTTGGCTCAGTTCTCGAATGAAACTTTTTTTTCCCCGAAACAATAAGTTCAGATCTCTGAACAATTAGCTTCTTGTTCTCATCAGATTGGAATTTCTTATTGATTTGAGCAAATTGCAAATGCTTTGGCACATGTGTGCAAACAGTAAATACAATTGTCTGCAATTTGCACAACAACTAATTGCATATGGCTTGTTGATCAAAACTGATGAGCCGATTCTCACTTAAACTGTCAAACTCTTCATAACTTCTCAAACATTTTTCATCGTGTAAGCCATCACATTCAAAACGATCCATTCAATTATGAAAACTTGGTACCCCGGTGCATGGCAATGGAAAACATCAGATGTGATGTTGATGAAAATCTTTGGCCTGACCAACAAGAGCGACAGGATGTCCACCAAGAATAATTTTTGAAGTATTCAAAATAAGTATTTTTGTGTATTTGTGGTAACATAAGAAATATGAAATGTACAGTAATTGGACAAGCAAGATTTCACTTATATGTGAGGCATTCGTACAAAAATAAATGTACTGCATAAATACAAATGTTCATATACTTTTTTTCTATGTACTATTGACTCTTCTCAACAAATATCAGATAATTTCCATGGTTGACTGTCATGGTGAAAAAACAACTAAACATTTTGACCAGTGTGGCTCACACGATGACAAAAATACTTTATATTTTGGTGGCCTTGGCCAAATTACTGACATGATAACTAGGTTTTGAAGCATGAATGAAATGTTTTGGGTGAGTAACTACATTTTGCAGACATGCAATAAAGTTCTGAAGTTCCAGCAAACAGTTGTGACATTTGCACTCACAGTTTAGAGAATGTTAAGATTAAGAAAATGTGCCAAAGCAATTGAGAAAAACTGTAATTATTTTACTTTTCCTAAGAGGTGGTGGGGAGAAGTTATTGCTTTTATTCCAACAGAGGGCGAAATGTATAGGTGTGTTCAACTTGAAGCAGCAGCATGCAGACCGATCGGCGTATGACATCAAAAGTACTGCGAAAGCGATTCGTAAGCATTCGGAGCCGTCTGCTCTCTCTAGCTCTCGCAGTGCTTTGTCATACAACAATCAGTCTGAGTGCTCAGCACTGCTCTATTAGATGACGTTGTATATGTTTCAAGCCGGCGCGAGAAAGCAAAACCATGACAGAGGCAGAGGATCAAACCTCTTCGAGAATTCTTTCTTCACCTTCACGTTTTGAATCCCAAGTAATACACTTTGGATTTGAAACACTGCTGGGAAAACATGACTAAACATGACTAAAATGGTATGCAAAGTAACATAGCACTTTATTTTATTTCAGATATAATTTTTTCTATTCATTTTGTTGAACATTTGACTATTATATTCATGTGCAAGTTCAGGGTTTTGGTGGGCTACATGAAAGTTTCATGGTTCAAGGCACTTTAAAATATACACTGTGTATGTGTATGCTCCTGAAATAAAAGTTCAGAAAGATGTGATGCATTGTTTTTAATATGACTCATCATATACATATACTCGTCTCTTTAAGGGTATGGTCAAGTATTTTTCCATTGTCTAGTCTTTAATAAGCAAATAAAAATGACAACAAATTGTAATATCGAATCGCAATAGCTATATAATCGCAATACTCATATAATCGCAATACTCAATTATCGCAATATATATTGAATCGGCACACAAGTATCGGGATAGTATTGGCAGATTAGCGTATTTTCCCAGTCCTAAGCATAGGCAATGTCTGAATCACCACAAATGGATGCACAGGGAGCTCTTGCCCAGAACGGAACCATACCGCCAATCCAAACTGTATGCTAATTGTCAATCATCTTTGACGATAATGGTCCTGACAGAAATGTATGATATGTAATTTTGATTGGATGAAAATTATGCTGAATAATCATTCATTTTTTCTCTCTTTTTCACTTACTGAGATAGAAAGAGTTTTGTAGCACTAATGCAAAACATGAAGAGCAAAGGGTCTCCATTTGGTGTGTAATTGATTTTTTTTTAAGCTGTGTATTTTATCATTATAATGCTATTACAGAAAATGGTGGGAAATGTAGTCTGTCTCTTCATAAATCAGCTAAATGAGTAGTATTTTCTGGAAATTTCATGGCTTTTCTTCAATAGTGGTATACCGTCTCTCTTTTTTGATGTATTGAGAGAGAGTTTTCTAATTTCATAAATACCTGTATGATATTATGTATGTTTTTGTAATTTTAATTGGAAGAAAATTTAAAATTTTTTTCATTACAATGCAGCTTCAGAGAATGATGGGAAATGTAGTAGTCCTCATAAATCTAAATGAGTAGTATTTTCTGGAAATTTCATTGCTATTCAATAATGGTATACAAATGCATACAAGCTTATGATCAATATCAGTTTGTTTCTGCTATTATTCTTTTATTACGTCACCAGCTTAGAAGGTCTGGGCTTAAAGAAAAGTCCAGAGTTTATGGTGGCAGTAATGTGTACTCAATTTGTAAATAATTTAACACTCCTTCATTATTTGCCTAAGTTATCAAATGTAAACATCCAAAACTGCTAAATACACCTTGAAATGAATACAATTAGATCTTCATTACATCTCCTGAGCTATGAAATAAGCAATATTTGAGCAATAAAATCTTCTTCCAGATTTAAAGGGATAAAAAAGGAAAAGAAAATCATTATAATTTACTTTGACTTTCTTGCGGAACACAAAAGAAGATATTCTGAAGAATTTCTTGATCTAAATAACATATGATCTCATTGACTTCAATTGAATAATTTGCTAAATCATGCACAGAGATATTTTTCAAAGTAGATTATTTGTGTTTCGCAGAAGCAAGTCAGTCATACATTTTTGGAGCAACAGGAGGGTGAGAAAATAAGGATTTTAATTTACGGTCTCTTTTTCACAACAGCCAGATCTCCTTTTGCTTTAACTGCTCATTAAAGTGCATGAAGCTAGATTTCATTAGTGCTGACCTGCTGTGTTTGTCATCTTACTGCATGAAATGCTAAACCTCAAACTCTGCTAGATGATGCTAACATGCCACTTTAGACAAGCCAGTCCAAAGAAATAAAATAAACGTGTTTCAAAACCAGAGCTGAGCTCAATACCAACACAATCATAGATAGAACTGACCTATCATGGTTTCACAAATGGACATTTTACAAGATTGTTTTGCCACAGCAGCAATTGATCATGCTAATTTCTGAACCCTGTAGAGATGAAAGCAGCACGGGATCAAACGACAGGCTAATGACTATTCTGGAAAAGGCGCACTGCAGCTCTGTGAAGGTTTGATCTGGCAATCACAAGGTCAACTCTTAAGTTGAATGGTGAGCACTTCAGCTGTTACTTTTTGACTAGTTAGTTGCCACTTAACAGGCTATTCTAAGTCCAGTGCTACCGATTGCAGGTTCATTCCCCCAGGAGCAATCCGGGGTTAAGTGCTGGGTAACAGCCATAATAGATTCTGTTAACTCTTCACTGTCTGCAGTATGCACACTTGGGACTGAGTCTTCAGTCTTTTGTATAGATATTTTGGTACACTTTTTATAGAGAGGTAAACATGTTTTCATTTAATCAGGGGGCAGAAATACTTTTAGGTTGTTTACATAAAAAAAGAATCATTGACTTTTTTTGCATCAAGTTTCCCATTTCTCTTAAATGTATCATCATTTATGAAGTTAAGCTTCTTGTGTGTGTGCTTTTTTTAACTTTATGAAACTTGATTTTTTTTTTTTAGAAGAATCAGATTTTTTTCCCCCTTTCATGTAAAATAACAGGCTATTCTAAGTCCAGTGCTACCGATTGCAGGTTCATTCCCCCAGGAGCAATCCGGGGTTAAGTGCTGGGTAACAGCCATAATAGATTCTGTTAACTCTTCACTGTCTGCAGTATGCACACTTGGGACTGAGTCTTCAGTCTTTTGTATAGATATTTTGGTACACTTTTTATAGAGAGGTAAACATGTTTTCATTTAATCAGGGGGCAGAAATACTTTTAGGTTGTTTACATAAAAAAAGAATCATTGACTTTTTTTGCATCAAGTTTCCCATTTCTCTTAAATGTATCATGTATCAGATTTTTTTCCCCCTTTCATGTAAAATTCAGTCATATAAATAAATCAGCATCATAAAGTAGTTTGATGACATTCTTTTCTGTTTCCCTTTGAACTCCAGCAAAGTATATAGAGCTTTAGCCCGATCAAAATATAGTTTAAATAATTAGACTTTAATTTAATTACAAACTATGCATCAAATCTTTATTTTCCTTTGTAAAAGCTATGATTTAATTCAGTTGCTTTTTATTGCAATTGCAATCTTAGTCAAGACAAGATATAAAGGATCTGTCTATCTGTCTGGTGTTCTTTTGTTCTATCTGTCATACTATTTATCTATTAATCTAAAATTAAACTGATATGAAAACACTTAATGCATAACAGTCTTAATATGGCACATTTAATATAAGTATAATAATAGTCAGAAAGATTTTTAAAGTGTAGTGAAACGTCAGACACCAAATATATAATGAAGAAACCTCCATCTGCTTCTCACATGTAAATGTCAGTGATTATTCATAAGCGTGAGGTTATATCCAGCCCACACTGAAGAAAGTTCAACAGAAACTTGCAATGCAATTTTCCCAACTGTTATACACGGTATCTTAGAGCACAAAATATGTTGTTTAACAAAGCAAAAACTCTTTAAAAGAAAGGATAAACGTTATTTCAATTTAGTGTAAGATTACCAGTTAATTCCAGTATCCCTTAACTAACTTCTTTGAAGCAGTGCAGTATTACGACAGACCAGCTGCTGTTACTCACATAAATGAGGAAACATATCAGTAGTGTTGCACTTGCCTATTACCAGTGTTTTATTTGCTCCTTGTCCCTGAGATGTAATTTTCTGCTCAGCTGAAATCGGTAATTGAAATTGTGACCTTATCTTCACACTTTCGCTGGCCTGTAGTGCTCAGGTACCATCAGGGGCTCCTACACACTGAAGAAAGTTCAACAGAAACTTGCAATGCAATTTTCCCAACTGTTATACACGGTATCTTAGAGCACAAAATATGTTGTTTAACAAAGCAAAAACTCTTTAAAAGAAAGGATAAACGTTATTTCAATTTAGTGTAAGATTACCAGTTAATTCCAGTATCCCTTAACTAACTTCTTTGAAGCAGTGCAGTATTACGACAGACCAGCTGCTGTTACTCACATAAATGAGGAAACATATCAGTAGTGTTGCACTTGCCTATTACCAGTGTTTTATTTGCTCCTTGTCCCTGAGATGTAATTTTCTGCTCAGCTGAAATCGGTAATTGAAATTTTGTGACCTTATCTTCACACTTTCGCTGGCCTGTAGTGCTCAGGTACCATCAGGGGCTCCTGTGATTGAGAAATATTGTGATAGGATACAACGGGTTTCACCTTAAATCATCACCAGTGTCCTGTCTTAATTTTACCATGTCAAAATATTTTAAAAATTGTTTCAGCCTGAAGTTAAGAGTGAAGTTTTGTTCTGCAGGAGAAATTTAAGGGATGTTATTAGGTTTCCAATAACACTTCTCTTGAAGCCTGAATATAGTGAGTCCAAAAATAATTTGGCCACTTAAGCCACACTTAAAAATGTGTGAATATCTTGTGTTATATAACAGAATATCAAACAAAGAAGCATTTATTTTTAGATACAGTTAGCTCAAACACAATTTTCAAGGAAAACATTTTACAGAATATAAGTTTATTTTTAGGTTTAAAATCACAGTGGAACCAGTTGGTCATTGCAAAATTAAAACTCTTTGCACAAGTGACGTTAGCTCTAAGAAAAGATGTAGCATTATTTATTTACAGCTGCCACTCGGTTTGATATTTTGCCAGTTTGGCGGCATCTTTGAGGGTGACATAAGTGTCTAAAAGTTTCCTAAACATATAATTAATTAAATAATATATATTTTGTGTGTGTGTGTAGTGTGATATCGTGTTTATACAACAGTGCGACAGCACGAGTGTGTACATATAAATAAAAAATAGACAACAACAGAGTGTCTTTAAAAACCCTCTTTTGTGCAGAACTTCTTCCTTTCATAACAGATTCAAATTTCACTTTGACAGTTTAACAGCTGAGCCCAAGCCTCCGTTACTAAAATATAATGTTATGAGATTTTGCCCTCAGCCAAAACTATTTGCTCTGGAACAAATAATAGATTAATGAGACCAAAGACTACCCGTCAGATTTACCCAAAACAAATTATTTCTCATGTTTAACCACTATAGAGAAATCAGAGCCAGTGGCAAATTCCAGAAGATCTGGGTGCGCACTAAGGCTGCTCTTGGCGGGTTCATGAGCATTGAACGGCCGCTGACGCCCTGGAGCTCACACCACCTAAAATGTCGAAGCTAATTTTCTAATGGACATTATCTTTATTAACAAACCGCATATTTTAAGTCTATAACAACTACCTCGCCTAAAAAACTCTTAATTCTACGACACAAAAACAGCTATTATTTATAAAATATAAGTGGATTTGGGCATCCGCCATGACACTCCTGTGAGAAATACTGCAAGCGGAGTGATGCAAACAGTGAAACTGTTGGAGTTCTGTTGGGGTGTTTGTAGGGGTAGTTCGTTAGTTTTCCGTCTTTCCATCGCTTTTCTTTGCTTTTAAAGCTTGTAAATGGTCGTGCACATTTTACTTTCACTTTCGAATTAGCGGCATTTAGGCATCAATTGATTGAATGGACAACAACAAAACAGTACAATGACAAACTCACTTATATTAAACAAATAAACAAAACAAATAAAAATACACCATGCTAAACGAATGTTTAAAAAAACTTCCAAAATTACCTTAAATAAACGGCAAAAGTCAACAGCTTTTACAAAATCAAAAATATTTTCAAAACGGGTGCTTTTGCTTTTCGTTTCGAAACTAAATTTTCCGCTATAGTCTTGTTTTTCTCACCTCACTCTCCTCACGTGATAAATTAAATCTGACTCCTGCGGCTGATCTGTGATCATGTGACTGTAATTCAGCATGCTGCAGTTCAGTTCAGTTTTTAATTTTAGTGTCTGTTCTCTAACTGAGCTAAATGATTTTTAATTTTTATTGCTATAAAAAAAAAAAAAAAACGACGGTTGGGGATGGTGCTGTGGTGAGTAAGTGACGTAAATGGTGTTGCGTCTTAACACCGTCAACACTATCACAGCAACAACAACAACAAACTATCACAGCAAGCCTATCGTTTGCCTGAAAAGGCTCTCAGCCAATCAGATTTGAGTACCAGAAAGAACTCTTGCATAGGCTTTGCCACAAAATTTTCTTAAAGTATTTCAACATTTTTAAATATTGATTAATCTTGTTAACGCTACAAAATGTATTCAGTCAAGGGCTGTGAGAGGTGTTCTCTTTTTTTAATATTAATCAGCAGGAGTTTTAGCCTGCTGTCACTTTAAGACCTAATGCAAGGGTCCAGTATAATGATACACATTTGATTTATTTCTCAGCTGCTTACATTCACTTAAGACATAACTAACTATTTTTACAAGGATATTTATGAGGATATTGTCCAGAACGGATATTTTGACATAACAGTGTGTATTTATCAGTTTAAGCGCAATGAGACATTTTCCTGGATTAAAATAGCTTAAATGTTTAAATTGACACATGCGAATGAAGACAACGCAGCAATTCTGTCAACTGTCCCGAAAATATTTATAAATGAACGTCATTAAAAAAAATCAATTTTGCTTGCCTGTCATTGTTTATCTGCCCTTACTTCATAGTGTGTGTATATGTGTAGATGTTGATAGCATGTGAAATGTCTTGCATGTGTCAGATTTGACGTGAGTGTTTTGTCAGTGGTGTCCGGTTGTAAGATTTCAATATGAGAAGGAACAGCAGTCTGAAAGCAGGCCTGCATATGTCTGACAGTGACAGATGATACAGACGTCTGCTGGAAGTGAGCTTATTAGACAGCAAATACTCCAGAGTCAGCGCTGACATTCATTTCAGTCAACCGCTGGCAATTCCAATATCACTGCTAAAAATCTTATATCACTGCTAGAAATCTTAAATGTCACGTTGAGTGACAGCTAGCATTTCATCATCAACCATGAATTGCGGGAAATGTATTATTGGGGTCAAGGTGTGCAACATTTTAGCTTCTGATTTGATGGATTTTAGGGCTTTTATATCAGGTCTGTTTATGTCTGGGACAAATTTTTAATTCCAAAGTCCAACCTGCTACCATAATGCTTAAATGTTTTGACAATTTGCATGCAAATTCTGTATCTGCACTGCAAGAGAATGACGTGATAAATCAAAAAGCTCTCGTTATAGTAAATGAATCTGTCTGTGCTACAAGAGAGCGTGTCAGCTGTAACGCATGTCTACACTGAGAGTGAGCAAAACTATGCATTCTCCAATTATAATCAACAGCACTGTCGATGCCGCAAGCACTTATAATGGGAACAGTTTTGTTTTGTTATGCCATGCCACATTGCATACGGACAGAGCAGACTGTCTGTAAAGCATAAAATACAATTATTTGTTATAGTAATTAGATAAATTCACGAAAAGATTCTGTAATTCATGAAGACATATTTATGTTTTAATTTGATATGCAAATACTGTCATCACACATTAGTGCATAGTGACAGTACATCTGCTGTGTATTGACAGTCTACAAAGAGCCTGCGTTCCATTTAGCAGTGAAGATTTGTGAGCAAATGGCAAAAACAACAGCAGCTTGACAGTGAAAATAGAAAATTTATCACAAATGGACCGATTGATGAATTGCATTTTGTTTGAAAGAACTATTCTTATTAAGGATATTTTTTTGTCTTGAATATTAATTAAAAGGGTTCTTAAAAAAACTGACAGCACCTATAATTGTTTTAAAAGGGTGGTTCACTGTTTTTTTTCTAGGCTTGATTGTGTTTATGGGGTGCAGTCTAACATGTGTTAATGCTTCATTTTTTTTAAAAACGCATTATTCTTCACATAATTTACCTTCATTCCACACTGCTCTGTCCCTTCTCTGAGAAACGTGCTGATCATTTCCTTCTTTTATGAAGCCCCTCCCTCAGAAATAGGCGATGGGCTCTGATTGGTTAGCTTGTCCAGTGTGTTGTGATTGGCTAAACCGCCTTTAGTGCGCGTCTAATCGTCCCGCCCCTCACCTCAGAGGCATGTGCTCCGGTTGTATTGTAAACAACGGAGTCGTTAATATCGCTTATCAGTTTGAGCCCGATTGAAAAGCACAGGATATTATTTAAGAGGATCGTATATAGGAACAGTATTAAAACTGCTGCTTTAGAACATTGATTTTGAAACTTGTGAATCCATTAGAAGCGTCAGAAGACAGAATCGCGATTCATATTTGAATAGATTTTTACATGCACCTCTAGTTTTCTCTTCCTCTTCTCTAAAGCAGCGCAGCATGGCCTCACCCCCTTTGTTGCCTTTTCCCGAGGGCGGGGTTTATCTGGGTTTGTTACGTCACGAACCTGGGAAGTAACTTGTTGTATTACAGGGTTCCTCAATAGGCGGCCTGCGGGCCACATCCGGCCCGTGAGAGAAAAAATTTGGTCCACGCTAATTTCAAATAATGTGGCATGAAAATTCAAACGCAGCATCAGAAAGCTACATTAACTTACATCGTGTCTACACCGGACGCGAGCGGCGCGGCGCGGTGCGATGCAATAAAATACAAGAACTCGTTATAATCAGTGATGCTGTCTTGGATGCGGCACGGCACAACAAATCCCTGACAGTAAACTGCTGACTCATTCTATTTATAATGTACTGACGGTACTGACACAACGTTCAAATGATTTGCAATGCTTTGTCGCATCCAATGTAGATACGATGTGACCGCAAAAACATGGCGAGTGCGTAGAAAAGAAAAGTGGACACGAAAAATAGATGATTCAAATGTGAATGGACTGAACAGTTTTGAGTGAGTGAGTGACTGATATCTTTGTTATGGAATACACGTGTTGGTTCGCAGTAAGTTCACAGTTTTAACGTACAAGTTTGCTTTAATTTATTTTCTAGATCTGAGGTAAAATATCTATTGTTGCTTTATTTAAACTCACATTAGACACTTTTAACATTGAATAAAGCACATAATCATTACCTGAGATTATCACTGTCATATTTGGTATGTTGTTCCTGCCGCGATGTCGCAGAAAATAAAAAACGTTCCTAAAATAGAATTCCATGTCGCTTATTGTCACGTGTCGCTGTTGCGGGTGGTTAGGACAAAAACTACATGGAAAAGATACTTTTTATCATGGCGTGTCTTGTTGGGACACACGGGGTTACAGTTTGATCCCCCCCAAAAAAATCTAAGCATAAAAATATTAATACTGACAAATCTAATAATTGAATCTGCAATTAGGTAAAGTGCAGAGAAGAGATCCAGTCTGGGAAAGAGCAGGAACAGTTGATTTGCATGGCAGACATGGATATCCAGATTTTTTGTTTGTTCATTTGTTTTTAATATTCAGCAGGCAAAGTTCTTCTGTATCTAAATGCAAAAATTTTCATAATTGTTTGAATAAAACAGACTACTGGGGGAAAATATTATATGAATATTCATCTTGTGACCGTCTTGTGATTATTTTAACAAAAGCGACAATATAATAATTGTAATAATAATAACATATATTATATTTGTTGTCAGAATTCGGCCCTCGGCGAAAACTAATTGAGGAACCCTGTTGTAGTCCCTACCAGCCGTTTTTGTAGGCATTAAACTGCCAAAATTTTAATAGATGATATGTCCGTTTGCATTGAACTTTCAGCTTCGTAACTTTGCAGATATTGTTTATGCTCAAACAGCAACATTACACACTAGCGTTAAAAAAGTGAAATCGCAATGAGTTAACGTGAGGTTGATATAAAATTCACATTTATGCATTTGTCAAATGTTTTATCCAAAGCAAACTACCATCCAGTTATTGACATTTTACTGTTTCAAATTTTGGGGCTGGTAGTTTTATTAATGCAAAAAATACAGTAAAAACAGTAATACATATTAATAGTATTTTCATTATTTATTATATATAATAATTAATATTTTTACAATTTAAAATAACTGTTTTCTATTTGAATTTATTTTAAAATGTAACTTATTCTTTATGGCAAAGCTGAATTTTCAGCATCATTGCTCCAACCTTCATTCTCAAATGATCCTTCAGAAATCATTCTAATATTATTATATTATATTATTTTTGTCAAAACCATGATGCATTTTTGATGAAAAATAAATCAATATTTGAAATAGGCATAGTGTGCTGTCACTGATCAATTTAATGCATCCTTTTTGAATAAAATTATTACATTTAATTTTCTTTTTATTAATTGATATTTAATCATGCAAAATCTCTAGCTAACAAACAGCACGTAGACATCATCCTGAATGAAGCTCTACCTCCTTTAGTGGACTTTGCTATCCTAGGTACTACCAAAAGTCCAGAGTTTTGCGACCTTAGGGAGCGTGATGGATTGTAGCGTGGTAGAAGACTAGTTAGGTATGCAGGAGCTAACCCATTAAGGGCCTTATAGGCAAGTAATAATATTTTGTAACTGATACGGAACTTAATAGGTAGCCAGTGCAGAGACTGTAAAATTGGCGTAATATGATCTTATTTTCTTGACCTGGTAAGGACTCTAGCTGCTGCATTTTGGACTACCTGTAGCTTGTTTATTGAGGATGCAGGACAACCACCTAGCAGTGCATTACAATAGTCCAGTCTAGAGGTCATGAATGCATGAATATGTCAACAGCTGAATATGAAAGTCATGAACCCTGTTGCTAGAATCGAAAACCTCATGTTTTAATGTCAACTGGAAATCAAAATGGACTCTCTTGACTTTCTTATTGTGAGCAAATTCATAAGTGCATGTTTTTGATAATTAAAAAGCATCTTTTTTTTTGTAATCCTTTACAAGTAAAACAGGATTTCATCAACTTCATGTTGACATGTTTTTATCAGCTGTTTGGACTCATTCTGACGGCACCCATTTACTGCAGTGGATCCATTTGAGAGCATGTGATGTAATGCTAATTTCTCCAAATCTGTTATGATTAAGAAACAAATACATCTACATTTTGGATGGCTTGAGAGTGAGTATATTTTCAGCTAATTTAAATTTTTGGATGAACTATTCCTTTAAGGAGACGAATCTCAGATGTACATTGACAGCCAGTCTGAGGAAATCAGGTATGGGCAAGTTCCTAATAAAGCTGCAATAATGGCACCTAAAGTGTGAGTCGTTATGTGAGAAAGGGGATTTCATGTTCCACAGTGTCTCTGCAGTATTTATGATCAGAAGATGTTTTGCTGATACAGTCGCTCAGTTTTAAGAGTGTCTTCATGCGACTGTGCTCTTGTCAAAAGCAATCTCCTGTATTCAGCCAGTGTGATTCAATGTTCCAGTATGGTAAAGGATGCGAGACCATAGCGCATTCAAAACTGAAATAAAAATAAAGCTAGACAAAATAAATAGGATGTTAAAAACAAAGTAAAAGTACAAATAAGAAAATTATTAAAACCTATACTACAAATAAATTTAAAACAGAATGCAAGTAAAATATATGAAACATAAAAGCTATATTATATAATAGATAAATGCTAAATCAAAATATTAAAATATAAGTATAAAATATATAAATAACACTGGACAGTACAGAGTTGTCTACTGTTACATAGTGGTTGATTAATTATTTAGCAGTGTGTTTATGTTTGTGTTATAATATAATAATGTTCCTGTTGCTCAGTGGTAGAGCAAAGGTCGCGGGTTCAATTCCCAGGGAACACACATACTGATAAAAAATG
>NW_015505476.1:1048120-1058192 GCF_001515645.1 Sinocyclocheilus grahami | reverse complement strand
GCAGCTCGTTTCTTCATTTGCATGTGTTGTGAGGATTTGCGTTTCTTCATTTGCATGTGTTGTGAGGATTTGCGTTTCTTCATTTGCATGTGTTGTGAGGATTTGCAGCTCGTTTCTTCATTTGCATGTGTTGTGAGGATTTGCAGCTCGTTTCTTCATTTGCATGTGTTGTGAGGATTTGCAGTGTTTCTTCATTTGCATGTGTTGTGAGGATTTGCAGTGTTTCTTCATTTGCATGTGTTGTGAGGATTTGCAGCGTGTTTCTTCATTTGCATGTGTTGTGAGGATTTGCAGCGTGTTTCTTCATTTGCATGTGTTGTGAGGATTTGCAGCATGTTTCTTCATTTGCATGTGTTGTGAGGATTTGCAGCGCGTTTCTTCATTTGCATGTGTTGTGAGGATTTGCAGCGTTTCTTCATTTGCATGTGTTGTGAGGATTTGCAGCGCGTGTGTTGTCAAACTGATGAAGATGTTTTCTTAATTTGCTGGTGTTTTTTCAATTTGCATGTGTTTTCTTAAGTTGCAGCGCGTTGAGCTCTCTCGGCCACCGTACAATGCACTGTTTTATTGTTGTACGTAATACTTGCAATACTTCTGAAGCAACTTAGAATACATTACACCTACTAGCTTGTAGTATCTTTGGAATAAAGAGCTTTTAGAATGTTAAAAACCTATGGGGGAAAAAATTAACACCCCTACCCACCCCTACAAAAGCAGGATGATCTCACAGTGATCTCACACAGCTCTGACAGTGTGTGTGCACACATCTATGTGTAACCATTTGTCCACATTTGAACAGAGTGGACAGTGAAATCCTGTAAATACATAGTCAAGTCAAGTCACCTTTATTTATATAGCGCTTTTAACAATACAGATTGTGACAAAGCAACTGAACAGTATTAATTAGGAAAATAGTGTCAATAATGCAAAATGACAATAGTAAACACTCATTTTTCAGTTAAAGACAGTTCATCATTGAATTCAGTGATGTCAACATCCAGCTCAGTTTAAATAATATCTTTGCAATTATGTCAACGATAACGCTGGAAATGAAGTGTCCCCAACTAAGCAAGCCAGAGGCGACAGCGGCAAGGAACCAAAACTCCATCGGTGACAGAATGGAGAAAAAACCTTGGGAGAAACCAGGCTCAGTCGGGGGGCCAGTTCTCCTCTGACCAGACGAACCAGCAGTACGGAAAAATCAATATAAGACGTAATAAAACAGACGATGAATAATATTAACAGCAATTATTATATGATGCAATCAAACTTATAGCAAAATGTGGTAGTTCTGTATGTTGTTTCAGGGTTGGCATCATCTGAGGTCCTCTGAGGGGTTGCATCTTCTCTTCTCAGGTGTTCTGGATCCAGACTGAAGCTTGTGTAAATCCTAGTTACATCCCGTGGCAAAAGACAGAGAAACAAATACAAACATAATTAGCGTAGCTGCTGTTCCAACCAAGCAAAAATGATTTGTTTAACCCAAACTAATGAATAATAATGTGCATTTGATTAGATATAACTGCTGTAAAAGATTATGACTGCAGTAAAAGATTATGAGATGCATTATTTGAATGCTTGGCCAAAGAGATGTGTCTTTAATCTAGATTTAAACGGAGAGAGTGTGTCTGAACCCCGAACGGTATCAGGAAGGCTATTCCAGAGTTTGGGAGCCAAATGCGAAAAAGCTCTACCTCCTTTAGTGGACTTTGCTATCCTAGGTACTACCAAAAGTCCAGAGTTTTGCGACCTTAGGGAGCGTGATGGATTGTAGCGTGGTAGAAGACTAGTTAGGTATGCAGGAGCTAACCCATTAAGGGCCTTATAGGCAAGTAATAATATTTTGTAACTGATACGGAACTTAATAGGTAGCCAGTGCAGAGACTGTAAAATTGGCGTAATATGATCTTATTTTCTTGACCTGGTAAGGACTCTAGCTGCTGCATTTTGGACTACCTGTAGCTTGTTTATTGAGGATGCAGGACAACCACCTAGCAGTGCATTACAATAGTCCAGTCTAGAGGTCATGAATGCATGAATATGTCAACAGCTGAATATGAAAGTCATGAACCCTGTTGCTAGAATCGAAAACCTCATGTTTTAATGTCAACTGGAAATCAAAATGGACTCTCTTGACTTTCTTATTGTGAGCAAATTCATAAGTGCATGTTTTTGATAATTAAAAAGCTTCTTTTTTTTGTAATCCTTTACAAGTAAAACAGGATTTCATCAACTTCATGTTGACATGTTTTTATCAGCTGTTTGGACTCATTCTGACGGCACCCATTTACTGCAGTGGATCCATTTGAGAGCATGTGATGTAATGCTAATTTCTCCAAATCTGTTATGATTAAGAAACAAATACATCTACATTTTGGATGGCTTGAGAGTGAGTATATTTTCAGCTAATTTAAATGAACTATTGAACTATTCCTTTAAGGAGACGAATCTCAGATGTACATTGACAGCCAGTCTGAGGAAATCAGGTATGGGCAATAAAGCTGTAAAGCTGCAATAATGGCACCTAAAGTGTGAGTCGTTATGTGAGAAAGGGGATTTCATGTTCCACAGTGTCTCTGCAGTATTTATGATCAGAAGATGTTTTGCTGATACAGTCGCTCAGTTTTAAGAGTGTCTTCATGCGACTGTGCTCTTGTCAAAAGCAATCTCCTGTATTCAGCCAGTGTGATTCAATGTTCCAGTATGGTAAAGGATGCGAGACCATAGCGCATTCAAAACTGAAATAAAAATAAAGCTAGACAAAATAAATAGGATGTTAAAAACAAAGTAAAAGTACAAATAAGAAAATTATTAAAACCTATACTACAAATAAATTTAAAACAGAATGCAAGTAAAATATATGAAACATAAAAGCTATATTATATAATAGATAAATGCTAAATCAAAATATTAAAATATAAGTATAAAATATATAAATAACACTGGACAGTACAGAGTTGTCTACTGTTACATAGTGGTTGATTAATTATTTAGCAGTGTGTTTATGTTTGTGTTATAATATAATAATGTTCCTGTTGCTCAGTGGTAGAGCAAAGGTCGCGGGTTCAATTCCCAGGGAACACACATACTGATAAAAAATGATGCTTTGGATAAAAGTGTCTGCTAAATGCATTATTTATTTAAATTTGATATCTTGTGCATTATTTATTCATGTTCCTTTATATTTGAAACTTTCAATAGAAGTGCTAAGATACTTTGAAGGCAAACTGTGTGTATGGTGAGAGGGAAGAAATAAAATGCCCCTGAAAATCAATTCCAAGGGGCAAATATTGTAAACACTTGTGACTACAGTGTTGTTTAAGTGTGTGTTTTGTGAGTGTTTGTCGTCTATTGATGTCCTAGAGGAAGGGAATATTAATATTGGCTGCTCACTATTGCTGAAAAAATGATCTGTTTATGTATGGAAGGGTTGTGTTCATCTTTGACACAGGATTTCAAATGAATGACAATTAAATCAAGCTGTTTTAAGAGTCCGGGTCATTGCCCTTGTGAGAGCCTTTGAAATATTTTCCTTAGCGGGTTGTTACCAGGAGGTGATTTGATTTTCCCAGGTAATTAGATTATAGTGGTGCCATCCTGAAACACACCGTCCTCTGAGTGTGGCACGATGTGAAGGAGAGGGACATACAGAGGAAGAAACATATAGTAAGAGACAGAAAAAAATGCTTAAAATATTTTACTTTTGTTTGAATTTATATATACATTTAATGTGCATGTTGTTCAGTGTTACAAAAATAATTTACCCCAAAATAAAAATTGTCATCTTTATTTGGCCCTAATTGTGTTGAAAACCTGTATGGTATCATCAGAGATATCTAGCAAAATGTTCAAGTTGCTCTTTTCCATTCAAGTCAGTTTTTTATTACTTTTCACAGTATAATACTCAAGCAACTTTATAGAAACTCATGATGTTAATGTTTATAATACCTTTATGTCTTCTATCTTTATATCTTTATCACTTGTAATTTATCAGATTGCAGTTGGGCGATAATAAAGTTAACATTTTGTAAAAAATGTATTTCTATATACTGTAGTAAATACTGCTTTATGTGAATGTCCTGTGTGTATCCAAGTGTACTACATATCCAAATAATGACAGAATTTTCATTTTTATGTGAATTAATATAATTATCATGAGTAATTTTACTTTTTAGAGCTCCAAATGCAACGCCGGTCACAGTGTAAAACTAGACCCTTTCTTCTAGTATCTGATGTGAACTATTAATTTTTAAATTTGGTTTTGCAATCTCCAGTTCTTCAGGAAAAAATAGACTGTTTCCAACCTCAGTAAGGTCTGAACATTCAACAAAGTGCAGCTGGGGGCTAACTGTACGCAGACACATTAACTTTAATAACCCTGAAATCTGAAAGCATGTACGATCAATACAGCAACCACTTACTAATACCCACAGGCTAAAAAAAATGTGTATAATGTTCCTTTCCTCCAAAGCAGCATCCTTCAGCTGCAATCTCAGCCGATGGGACACCAGTTTACAAAATAGTGTAATTGTGACTGTCTTGACCATGGACCAGTTGAACATCTGCAGAGTGTTTGGATTTCTAGCCGTCCGCAATCTCTGAGAGATATCTATCTATCTGTCTATCTATCTGTCTATCTATCTGTCTATCTATCTGTCTGTCTGTCGTTCGTTCGATTTTTGATACATACTTGTTGATAATATTGTTGTTACAAAAATAATACTCCGAAACACATTTATAGTTTGAAAGTGAAAATAGTCATTATCAAGTGTATTTACAAATGTGCACAGTACAGACTTCATTTCTCACTATTTCACAGGAAACTCACAATTCTTTCAATTTACATTTCATAGTTTTCATTTAATATCTTTTTTTCATAATAAATATATCATGTCTAGCCCACAGCATATATTGACCATAAAATATTTTGTAATCCATTTGTAGTTGAAATTGCATTCCATTTCATGGACGGCAAGACTGATATTTGATCAGCAAAATGCTAAAGACTGAGATGAGGTGAGACAAGAACTGATACAAAGTGATACATTTTAACAGCCTGAGTTTGTTCTCAAAGATCTGCGCCACTCCACACTTCACATCAAATGAATCACGCTTTTGCATCTATACTGTCCTTTGTCCTGATGCTTTGTGTTTCTGAAGTAGCCTTCTGGTATTATTCGCAAAACCGTGTCCAAACGGGTTCCTGTAATCCTGAGTCCTTTTACACTGTAGCAAACAGCACTGCAAAAAATAATTGTATTAATCAGTATTTTTATCTTGTTTTCCAGTAAATAGTGTATCAAAAGTTGCTTCCAAAGTCAATTCATCTTGTAAGGATGTTTAGACATTTTTACTGGAAACCAAGACATCACATACAAATAACATGTTACTTCTTTCAACAGAGACATCCTTGGGGTTAGACATAAATGTTTTGTCTTCAATGGCTGTTTTTGGCTGTATTTCAGTTCAACCACATATTGATCAGAAAACAGCAAACAAAAACCTTGTCAAGTAGATACTTCACAATAATCATCCTGGACTAGCAGTTGAAGGGTGATACTAAACAATATAGTTGTGTATCGATTATTTACTAAATATTTTTCTATCTATCTGTCTATCTATCTGTCTATCTATCTGTCTATCTATCTGTCTATCGAGATATCTATCTATCTGTCTATCTATCTGTCTATCTATCTGTCTATCTATCTGTCTGTCTGTCTGTCTGTCTGTCTGTCGTTCGTTCGATTTTTGATACATACTTGTTGATAATATTGTTGTTACAAAAATAATACTCCGAAACACATTTATAGTTTGAAAGTGAAAATAGTCATTATCAAGTGTATTTACAAATGTGCACAGTACAGACTTCATTTCTCACTATTTCACAGGAAACTCACAATTCTTTCAATTTACATTTCATAGTTTTCATTTAATATCTTTTTTTCATAATAAATATATCATGTCTAGCCCACAGCATATATTGACCATAAAATATTTTGTAATCCATTTGTAGTTGAAATTGCATTCCATTTCATGGACGGCAAGACTGATATTTGATCAGCAAAATGCTAAAGACTGAGATGAGGTGAGACAAGAACTGATACAAAGTGATACATTTTAACAGCCTGAGTTTGTTCTCAAAGATCTGCGCCACTCCACACTTCACATCAAATGAATCACGCTTTTGCATCTATACTGTCCTTTGTCCTGATGCTTTGTGTTTCTGAAGTAGCCTTCTGGTATTATTCGCAAAACCGTGTCCAAACGGGTTCCTGTAATCCTGAGTCCTTTTACACTGTAGCAAACAGCACTGCAAAAAATAATTGTATTAATCAGTATTTTTATCTTGTTTTCCAGTAAATAGTGTATCAAAAGTTGCTTCCAAAGTCAATTCATCTTGTAAGGATGTTTAGACATTTTTACTGGAAACCAAGACATCACATACAAATAACATGTTACTTCTTTCAACAGAGACATCCTTGGGGTTAGACATAAATGTTTTGTCTTCAATGGCTGTTTTTGGCTGTATTTCAGTTCAACCACATATTGATCAGAAAACAGCAAACAAAAACCTTGTCAAGTAGATACTTCACAATAATCATCCTGGACTAGCAGTTGAAGGGTGATACTAAACAATATAGTTGTGTATCGATTATTTACTAAATATTTTTTTTGCATTACTTTACCATACCATGTTAAAACATCTGGCTCGGTCGCTACTGTAATACTCTGATTTGCATAAATGTCACACTTTTCTGACCAAGGCCTCATTTATAATATGCACATGCTTGATACTAAATCCCATGAATTGACGTGATGAAAACACTAGCATTTATAAAGGCAGAAACTAATGTGAAAATATTTGCCATCTGATCAGTATTTCTGTCTTTATTTTTTTTCGCACTGAATTTTCTGATGACTTTAAGTGATGGAAATGAGTTACTGCCTGAATAAATTAATAAATGAGTGACAATGTTTGCACTCACATGAATATTCTGATATTAATTATTTTTTTGGACAAATGCTAATAATTTATTATTATTATTTTTTTAATCTGCTTCCAGAAAAAGATTCAAAAACCTACTGAAAAATAAGAGATTTTATAATGTCAAGTGCATATTTTTGTGAAAACATGGTTTGAAATCAAATTATTATGTGCTTGTAAACATGGATAATTTATGATTCGGACACTCTTCTACTAAATAAGGATATTTGTGGGATTTTTGTAGGATACCAAAATAAAGCAGGATGGATTTGGGACCTTTTTTTAGGAATCATATGAACATTTAGAAAATGTCTTTATAAATGAGGCCTCAGGTCTGTTTTAGTTTTAGTTTAGTAGCTACCATTTATTCTAAGATAACAATAAAATCACCACTTGTTATGCCACATCAAAAAAGCAAAAAAGAGCATTCATTCTTAAACAGCAGGCACTGAGCTCTGGTTTTACAGGCAGTCATTTTGGCATAGATTTAGATAAAGCTCAGAGCCTGCTTCACACATTTACGTCCATGTGAATCATCCATGATTGAGTCAGGGTGAAAAATGCCAACTCTTTGCGTCTGGACTCCTTTATATTGATGGCATATTCCGTTTGACATCAGTGGTTAAGCAGCATCACAGCTCAATGGGAATGTTCTGTCCTATGCGACACTGACTGTGGTGCGAATAAACAGGATGTGTGTTGCGTCTGTGGTAACAGTGCTGAAATTAGTGCTGAAATATTGTTTTTGACTGCAGCCGAGAGAGATCTCACACAAAGGCAGTTGAATTGATTCCTCACTGGCAGCATTCACACACAAGTGAGACACATACTCAACAAAATCACTGGAAAATGGTTGATGATCTCTTTCTTGTCACCGGTATGCCAAAGGCAACAACCAAAGCAGCAATGTCTTGTTTGAAGAGCAGAGAAAATGACAGGCCACTGCATACAAGAGTTTGAAAGGCAAAAATAAAAGTAGCAGGACCATTGCATGTCTGTTCAGGCTGATGCGCTCATGTTACATGATGAATATCACTGGATTGATCATAGGCATCCTTTATGCTCATGGAAGGATGGACGATATTCCCAAAGTAGATCGATCTTTGAGCTTTTGATTGTGAATAAAAAATATAAAACACTTGACATTTGAGGAACCTCAGATGTTGTAGATGAACAATTCCTGTGGCCAAACAAGACATATTTTCTTATGAGTTCGCAATTAGTTTGTGCAGTTCTGTAAATTCCTGAAATGCTCTGTTTCTCCTGTTTCAGCTTCAGTATTTCCAGTTCTTCATTGCTGATGTTGTTTTAAACTGAAAAAGAAAGAAAAAAAATCAATAATCATATAATATTTATAACATGGCCAGTTTACTAATTTCAGTAACATTCCTGTTTTCGAAATCCTTTTTTTTTTCAGTTACAAATAACCTTTACCAATATTTTTTTTGTTGACGTGGTTTGGTTTTTAATTTGTTTGATGTTGGTTTCTGTTTTGTTTGATTTTGTTTGGTTTTGTTTATTTTGGGTCTCGTTTTGTTTGTTTGTTCGTTTTTTTTGTTTTAGTTTTGTTTGATTTTGTTTGGTTTGGGTTTTTATTATTTGGTCTGGTCTTGAATCCGTGTATCATTCGATCATTCATTTTTTGATTTAATATTGAAAGTAGAAAAATGAGAAAACGGCTTGAATATTTGATTTGAACTGAAATTAGTGCTGAAATATTGTTTTTGACTGCAGCCGAGAGAGATCTCACACAAAGGCAGTTGAATTGATTCCTCACTGGCAGCATTCACACACAAGTGAGACACATACTCAACAAAATCACTGGAAAATGGTTGATGATCTCTTTCTTGTCACCGGTATGCCAAAGGCAACAACCAAAGCAGCAATGTCTTGTTTGAAGAGCAGAGAAAATGACAGGCCACTGCATACAAGAGTTTGAAAGGCAAAAATAAAAGTAGCAGGACCATTGCATGTCTGTTCAGGCTGATGCGCTCATGTTACATGATGAATATCACTGGATTGATCATAGGCATCCTTTATGCTCATGGAAGGATGGACGATATTCCCAAAGTAGATCGATCTTTGAGCTTTTGATTGTGAATAAAAAATATAAAACACTTGACATTTGAGGAACCTCAGATGTTGTAGATGAACAATTCCTGTGGCCAAACAAGACATATTTTCTTATGAGTTCGCAATTAGTTTGTGCAGTTCTGTAAATTCCTGAAATGCTCTGTTTCTCCTGTTTCAGCTTCAGTATTTCCAGTTCTTCATTGCTGATGTTGTTTTAAACTGAAAAAGAAAGAAAAAAAATCAATAATCATATAATATTTATAACATGGCCAGTTTACTAATTTCAGTAACATTCCTGTTTTCGAAATCCTTTTTTTTTTCAGTTACAAATAACCTTTACCAATATTTTTTTTGTTGACGTGGTTTGGTTTTTAATTTGTTTGATGTTGGTTTCTGTTTTGTTTGATTTTGTTTGGTTTTGTTTATTTTGGGTCTCGTTTTGTTTGTTTGTTCGTTTTTTTTGTTTAGTTTTGTTTGATTTTGTTTGGTTTGGGTTTTTATTATTTGGTCTGGTCTTGAATCCGTGTATCAGTCGATCATTCATTTTTTGATTTAATATTGAAAGTAGAAAAATGAGAAAACGGCTTGAATATTTGATTTGAAATAAGAATTCAGCTTAAATTTTCATTTTTCGTTCATGGGTAGAAAAATGAATAAACAGCTTGAATATTTGAATAATATTCTACATGTGGGCGGGAATTAAATGCCCCTTTCTGCTGATTGGTCAGCCGAAGATCAAACCGTGCCGTCATCAGTTCTTCTGCAGCAGAATAATAGTCCTCCACTGCTGCAGCTGTATGGATTCTTAACGCATTTATTGCAACTACATTTAATCTTTTTTTCATCAAACAAACAGTCAAATGAATAGCTCGACACAACTCGTACCGGGGCATTGTCTAGACAGGGTTTTCTTCTGTGTAGATATAAATTCTATTCTTTGCATCAGCTGAGCATCTTTCTGGCGCATGCCACAATCATGAACCACAGGGAGTTCTCGTCATTTAAAAGGCTTAA